>NC_090265.1:1030372326-1030672326 GCF_040414725.1 Anabrus simplex | reverse complement strand
AAAGTACTTTTAAGGTACCGTATAAGAGGATACCAAAAGTTTCCATCTTTTAATACTCTGACTGAAGAAAATATACATTTCCACTGTGTCATAAAAAAGACCTAACCTCTTGAATTGCACATGCTGCATCGTTAAGTACTAGATTTAAATTATGTGCTACACAGTACACATATTTAGCAGTTTTTATCTTTGTTGAATTATCGTTTTTCACCTTTGTATACGCCTGACAGATTGGCACAACCGTCATACCCCTGACCACGACATTTAGTTAACAAGAGTACCTTTTCGTCTATTGCACTGAGTATTTCCTTCTCTATTCCTAATGCTGTTTGATCTAGTATTTCGCGAAAACCTAAGAAGCATTCATTGATTTTCACGTCACAAAGTTTCCCGGTTACATCATGTGAAACGGTAACATACAGTATCTAAATATCTGAGCTAGTTGATCTCTTTTTGTTATGTCCTGTGTTGTGTCTGTAATAACAGAAAAGAAAGGGGCAGCTTTAATGTCATTAATAACGTATTTTTTAACTCATTTCGAATTGAGGGACTTAGCTACTTTTGAGTGCATTTTGATTTATTTATGAGATCGCATAACACAGGATCGTGAGAGTAGTTTGATGATTGCTAAAAAGATTCCACTGTTTTATTTTCCGATTTCTTCTCTATGTCCCCGAAAAGCTAGATTATTGGATAACAGTGTTAACATTACATTGAGAGTACGCTCAAAGGACTGTTTCTATATCTCACTTTTCTTTAGTTCTGAATCTATACCCGCGTCAACTGTGTTGTTCTTATGCCACGAATTAAAAACAACACATGCGTTCAAATGTGCGTAACTAGATTCGTGTCGTACTATACTTTTGGTTAACCATCTCCAATCTCGAATTCTTTCCCTCCAAGCTGAAAACAACTTCTTTCCTACAAAGAGCTAACATGGTTTACAATAAACAGAGTCATTTTTAGATGAATAGCACAACCATTCTCTCCAAATTCTTTCACCTGTCAATGTGAATTTCTGGAAATATTTATCTATTATTCTGTTCAGCATCTTTAGGAAAAGGACTCACAGGCTGATACGGATCTTGTCTTACAAATAACGTTTTAATATCATCGTCTACATCATCATTATCTAAAGGCTTTGCCTTGTCGCTGCAACCACTGATCTCTTCTCTCTGCGATCCTTTTCATCTCTCCATAACCTTCGCATCCCATCGTCTCAACTACTTCTTCAATGATCTTCTTCCGTGGTTTCACTCTGCCTTTCTTTCCCATCACCTTGCCTTCGAACAAGTTCTTTATGAAGTCATTATGCCGGAGAATGTGACCAAAAACTGACGCTTTTCTTCTTTATCATCGTCTACATCTAACTCATAATCTGCACGATCATTTGAAAACTCCCCGATATTGCCAGGCAATATGGTGATATTTATGGCGATTTTGTCACAATCTTCATTTCCACTTTCACAATAGCTTTTCAATATTTACACAAATGATCAGCCTCTTCCTGCCGGGACGAATAGTTTCATCTATGCTGATGATTGTGTCATCACATCTCAGGGGGATAACTTCGAGGCGATTGAACAAACATTGTCCACAGCTCTAGACACTCTTGCTGGCTATTACAAGAAGAATCAACTAACACCAAACCCAACTAAGACGCAAACCTGTGTTTTCCATCTAAACAACAGAGAAGCTTCCCGAACTCTGAAGGTCACTTGGCAAGGCATAGCATTACAACACAATCCTACCCCGAAGTACCTCGGAGTCACTTTAGATCGTGCCTTAACCTACAGAAAACATTGTTTGAACATCAAGCAGAAAGTGGCTGCTAGAAACAATATTGTGCGGAAGCTAACTGGAACATCTTGGGGAGCACAACCAGACACAGTGAGGACATCTGCCATTTCGCTCTGCTATTCCGCAGCTGAATACGCATGCCCGGTGTGGTACAAATCTTGAATACCAAAGCAGTTGATGTAGCACTCAACGAAACCTGCCGCATTATTACTGGATGTTTGAGACCTACACCTTTGAAAAAAGTGTATTGCCTTGCAGGGATAGCACCTCCCGATATTCGCCGTGAAGTGGCAGCCAAGAAAGAAAAGAGAAAGGTGTTGACATCGAAAGCCCACCCTTTGTTTGGATATGAGCCACCACGCCAGCGACTTAAGTCTAGGAAAAGCTTCTTGAGAGTAACCGAAACACTTGCAGGAACAGCGCAGCAAGCAAGAATTCAAGAATGGCGCGTCAGGAGTCAACATATGAGTAGTCAATGGATGACCCCAAAAGAGGAACTCCCTCCTGGCCATGTCACAGATTGGGTGAATTGGAGAGCACTGAACAGACTGCGCTCTGGTGTTACGCGGTGCAGGGTAAACCAGAAGAAATGGGGTTTCGAAGTGAACAGTACGTTGTGTGTATGTGGAGAAGAGCAGACCACAGCCCATTTGCTGCAATGCAGTTCATGCCCATTCAGCTGCACAACAGAAGACCTGGTTAAAGCGAAGCCAAATGCACTTGATGTTGCAAGGTTTTGGGCTCACATAGTTTAATGTAGCTCTTCGCCATTGGAGTATTTATATTATGTTTTATGTTTTTCCTTATCTTTTAAACTTATGTATGCTTCTGACACGATATAAATAAAATAGCTGCCACTACTAGTGTCTGTTTCTACATCGCTTTTCACTTTAGAATCTCATTCGTCTGTGACACTGCAAGATGGAGTATCATATGTAACTGTTTCATTAACACTAGAACTAGGGAGATAAAATGTTTTATTTATTTCCACTAATTTGTTCGTTTCTTTTTCTCTCACTTCTTCTTCATCTTTCTTTTTGTGCACCACTTAGATGTTCGTACTTTTAATTGGTTTCATTTTCAGTAATTGCAGAATAATTTGTAACTGATATCGAAGTCTCAGTTATCATAATTTATTTGATTACAGCACAGAAAAATATACGAACAAAATTAAATCAAACATTAAAATGAAGTTCGAGAAATATCACACTGCAAAGCAGATAAGCATATTATTGACTCTGAGCAAAGAGAGCTTGTTCAAAACTGAGTTGACTCGTTGACTGTCATTTACTGCTTCAGGAGTGAGATTTGATTTGACAGATTGACTGTTGATGAGATGACCGGAGAACGGTACACAAGTACCGGTAGTACAATCAAATGGGAGGTGTTCACACGCTAGTCACCAATTCATTTACGATGTAGGCCTATTCGATTCTAAGTGTCAACTCATCAATAACATGACAGGGAAATTCAAATTACTAATCTCCATTCCCTTACATGCTTACAGGACGATGGGTGCGTGGGACGATCAGTCTCCGATGAGCCTTCCAGAAATAATATGAACTCATCCTTCGCATGTGTGAATGAGTCATGCACTCAAATGCCATTACTTAGCAAATGCATAGATTAATATATTGCATCACGCGCCCACGCGATTACGCGAAGCGCTATGGTAGTGTGTACTTGATCTCTCAAATTTATCAAATCAATTAAAATCCACCAGAATTATACACTGTTTTTATTTCTTTGCAAGGAGCCTGGGGGTCCTCTTAAAGGCTCGGGCCCGTCTGCATTGCAGGCCCTAGCATTACGCCCCTGTGCCTGCGATTCATAGTGTGAGGGGGTCTACGTACGTAGCATAACGGTTAGCACTATTGGCTTCGAAGTCCCGAGTTCATTTTCGGCACTGAAAGACATTTACGTTTGATAGAACGGCTGATATGTGTTTAAAATGAGCACGCAGCTCATCACCATTCAGTGTGTGCATACAATGAGCTGCACCACCTCGAGTAATACAAGGACACGAGTTTATTTTATCGCGCGAAGGTGTCACTCATGGGGTCATTTGGTGTATGCATTTCAATGGGCTTGGCAGACTGATAGGCAACAACTTCTGGCTCGATGACAAAAGCAACAGGAAACTACCGCACTACCCTTCAGCGACGTCTAGGCTATATGTGACAACTGATGGTGGAAGAGGTGTTAGGAATCCAATCAGCCTTCGGGCTAAAGACTACACACACACACACACACACACACACACACACACACACACACACACACACACACACACACACACACACACACACACACACACACACACACACACACACACACACACACACACACACACACACACACACACACACACATAAAGCAAATAAGTATCGCTTGTTGCTGTTTCTTGACGGATGTAGTAATTTACATCCATCTCTTAGCACAGGAACACTCACGGTATCCACTGCCTATCGTAAGAGGCGACTAACAGGGACCCCAGGGGCTCTCAACTTGGGAACGTGGGTTGGGGGGCACGGAGACCTTAACTGAGTATTGACATTGGTTCCACTTGTGCCAGGTTCCTCCCTTTTATCTATACTACCCGATCTCCTTTGGTCAACTTTTGTTTTTTTTCAATCCGGACGGTATTAGAGAATTCGAGGCATAGGGAGTCCTTTTTCACGCTCTTCGTGGCCATGGTCTTTCTTTGGCTGGTACCTTCATTTTTCGAGGTGTCGGGCCCCTTCCATTTTTCTCTCTGATTAGTGTTATATAGAGGATGGTTGCCCAGTTATTCTTCCTCTTAAAATAATAATCACCACCACCACCACATCCTAACTTGTATGCCCTATTTTGGCACCGCCATCAGGTTTTGTGGTTTTCCCATATCGCATAACCGTTGGTAGTGCTAGTTGAGGATCCATCCAACCTTCAGGCTGATGAATTAACAGACAACAGAGTAGACTGCCTAGCTAACTGCTATACACTGAACCCATGACCTTTGTGCCCTAAGGATTTTTAATATTAAAGTTACTACATGGGGCCCCATGTCAATTGTGATGAGGAGCTTGAACATATTTTTTATATCACAGAGGTGTCCGACTCGTTGGCTGAATGGTTAGCGTACTGGCTTTCGGTTCAGAGGGTCCCGGGTTGGATTCCCGGCCGGGTCGGGGATTTTAACATTCATTGGTTAATTCCAATGGCCCGGGGGCTGGGTGTTTGTGCTGTCCCCAACAACATCCCTGCAACTCACACACCACACATAACACTATCCTCCACCACAATAACACGCAGTTACCTACACATGGCAGATGTCGCCCACCCTCATCGGAGGGTCTGCCTTACAAGGGCTGCACTCGGCTAGAACTAGCCACACGAAAAAAAAATCACAGAGGTGACACGTGGCAAGGATGTGGCTACCTTCCTTCCCATGCTATGAGATGTGACGTCATCCGCACGTGTCGAAAGTGGATGGATACAGAAGAAAGTTTAGGTTGAATAAGTATATTTAAATGAAAGAATTAGTAGTGAACGCAGTATAATGAGGGTCCTGTATTTTATCTATAAGACATTTGGTCTTTAGTAAAACAGATCTGAGACTGCTAAGCCATTTCTGTGGATATGTCAATGAGAGTCTATTTTACCCATGCATAGTCAGAAAATAGTGCCTATCAAATGAGGTCATTTAACCAGTTAATTTGGTAGGAATGAATTTCAAATGTTCATGAACACTGCCGCTAGCAAGTTAGAAAGTATGCGGTTACAGCAAAAACTCTTTTTAATACAGTTCCACTAAAACGGGCAAATTTTCTTGGCGGCAAAGGAAAAATGCCTGGAGAGAGGGGATAGCGCCTATAAAATAAGAAGGGACGCCATATTGAAACCCCTGCATTTGTATCATTGAGGCTTGAGAGAGAGGGTTGAACTGTTCAGTAAATCGATCGTCAAGAAGTAGACTAAGTCCATGTGGAGATAGTTGTTCATAGCCGAAGTAATCTGATAAAAAGACGGTCAAGATACCGAAGTGGTATTTATAAAGTTGTAAATAATTGTGTTGTTAAGAAAGTAATTCGTGTGCGGGTAACAAATACAATCAGTCGAGTGCGATCAACGAAGTCGCCGAGTGAAGGGCATTTCTTTCGTTTATGTTTTATTTTCAGGAAACACGAAGAAAACCCAATGTAAGGCCAGAAAAGTAAAAATGCCTAAATAAAATGACAGATGGTCGTAGGTGAGCCTAAAATGGAAGCTGATGTGCAGTTAAGGTAGGTGAATGCCATTCTACCGCCTATTACACCTTGTTTCATGATATCAAACTTATATGTGTTTGTGGTGGGGATTTACGACGCAGTTGGTCACCCATATGTTTTCATGAATGTCAGAAATATGACGAAAGGTCATTTTTTTATTTTTTGCTTGGATACATTTTTAAAATGTTGCGAGTGCCATGTAAGATGTTGTAAAAAGTTATTAGTGAGGGATACGAAGTGATATCACGTACAAAGCAGATCGTCATTTCCGTGAATTTATTGCCTATATTTTGTGATGTCAAATTAAGATGTTTTATTTGACGTAAACATTGTCTGTTTGTATTTTGATGGAGTTGTGCAGGATATCCGTGGTTACCCAGTTTCAATCGCGTGTAAGTGCGCTGTCGTGTTGAGTAATGCAGATCGGTGAATATCTGTCACGAAGTGTAATGCTATTCTATGTCCGTTTAAACTGTGTCTGACCGACAAGTCTGTCAGTCATTTTTGTGAAAATCCAGTTTTAATAAATATACGAGATCATTTTATGCGAAGTTGTTCATTATTAAAATATTTGTGCGTAATCATACGTCGTGGATTCTAAAGATTTTTATTACATTTCTTTTGTCAGTGAGATTCGTCGAGTTTGAGTTGAGATAGGATTTGCGAATCAGGTGATTGGAAGCCTGTAATGATGCCGGGATTTTATGTGAGCCCGAGGAAGATATTTGTGTAATGTTTGGGATGGGAAGATGTGAGAGAATCCACGCAGGTGTTAATTTGCGACGTGTACAATTATTGAAGAACATTTTGAAAAAAAAAGTCTATGTGCATATCCATTTGGTCAGAAATATCGTATTTTAATTCTATTTGCGAAGTTGAAGATTTCATTCTTGTGGAACCAGTTAAGCGTGAAGGACAGATGTTTCATATCAAAGCTGAGAGCGAGGGTCGTTTGTTTCCAATGCCACCAGCTGATCGGAGTTCATAACGGGGGTTGCGCTGCTTGCTAAGTGTGAAAAATGAGATTGGAACGGTGATCATTAAATTTGCGAGATCTAGTTGAATTTTCATCCGGGAGTAACGTGTAGGTTTTTAGATACTGTGAATTTGTTTAATTGAGATCGTAATGCATATATGAAACCATAAAGTTAGAGTATGATGAGAGAGGTTAGCCAATTTCAGGGTTGTCCAAAATATAGAGTGATGGTAGTGATGACTGATTTATTTTTGAGGGGTGCACAAAGCTTCATGGAAATATCGTGATGAGATATGACATCGTAATTGGCTTACATTGTACGACGAGTTACTTATGCAGATTTTGTTGTGTACTTAATTATTAGGGTTATGCAAGTATTAATAATTGTTAGTATTACATTAAACTTAAAGTGTGATGACATGAAACGAGGTATAATACTGGAAATAAATTACGTAATTTCTTCCAGATGCATGATTCTACAGACAATAAACATGATTAGAAAATATAACTACGTCAGAATTTGAGCAGGGACTTGTAAAAGAAACCATTCGTCCGTGGAGATAGAATTTGTTTTTTATTAAGATTCATTAAATCATTTAATTATTAAATTCAATGGAAACCGTATTTGTGAAATAACTTTAAACCAAGTGAATAACCTGAAGATGCATTCTGGAAATCTCATTTTATTTTTCTGGAAAAGTTCAAATATTTACGTAACTCTTAAGGGGACATATACGAAGGTAATTGATTTTACTGCCACAAAATATTGTGAGCGTTGTTGGTGTTGCTGCATTATTTGACTTTGATTGATTGACTGAGCATTAAAGGTGCTGGGATTAGTAAAGTGGAAACTTTGGTCATCAACCGATGGAACTTAATTGTGTTTAGCCTTCAGCTTAGAAATTTAAATGGTCATGGGATCAACAACCTCAGTGACTTAGATTACGGCCATATGCCACTATAGCATCATTTTCCTTGCGGTCATATTCCACAATGACTTTAAAGTAACTTAGAAGTTTAGAGGTCGGTCCATGACATAGTCGCAGGTCACATCGATGCAATTAAGGGTCCATGCCGTTCAACCACTGTGTGGCACACACCGATTGGACTGCCTTAATTATACCCAGAGTCCAGAGTTCGTGTCGTGACGGCTGGACCATCAAGAATCGACGGTACATGCAGTCTCACATGGAAGCCGAATTTAAGGATTTCCAGACTTTCTTTCCTTTATTTAATACTAGCTGATGTACCCGTGCTTCGCTACGGGATTCTCAGAAAGAGTGACTTTGTGGTTTTCCTAACTGAAATCAACATAGATCATTACAAAAATGTAAGTATGAATGTAGCGATTAAAAGCAATGCTATCATATAAAATACTCGATCAAATGGAAAGCCGCACGTTTTATCACTTTTAACGAACAGTGCTGCGGTTAGATTGCGGTGCCAATCTAATAGTCCAAAGTTCCAGAGCTGGGATGACCAGGCCGCTGATTGCCATCAACACTCATCTGTCATTATTCCGCTAAATATGCACACTGTTCATTCCAATCAGTACCTCAGAGTAGGGATTGAATAGCCCGAATGCTATGATGATCCAGTGTGTTACGTACCAGTAGTATCAGAAAATTTATAAACCAGGGGAATGGCATGCTAAAGAAGAAAGTTATCTAACTCACCAGCTACTTCCCATCAATATTCAGGCGGGCTGTTATACTCTGTCCGACTGGGCGAGTTGACCGTGTGGTTAGCGGTGCGCAGCTGTGAGATTGCATCCGAGAGATAGTGGATTCGAACCCCATTGTCGGCAGCGCTGAAGGTGGTATTCCGTGGTTTCCCACTTTCATACCAGTCAAATGTTGGGCCTGTACCTTAATTAAGGCCTAAGTCACTCCTAGCCCTTTCCTATCCCATCGTCGCCATAAAACCTATCTATGTCGGTGCGACGGAAATCAAATAAAAATACTCTGTACGCAGCAGTAATCCTATCTACCGGAAATGAGGGACAACAGAGGACACAAAGCACATCACGACAAACAATGGTCAATGTAATGTTATTGTTGATCAGTGTTATGAGTTTTCTATATTGTAGGCCTACACATTTAGTTTTCTTTCGACTCTGTGATTTGTAAAATATTTTATACCGTAAATTGTTTCTTATTCTCCGACTTTACATACCGATTTTCATTAAATACTGTTTACCCATTTTCTCGTTACTCGGCGGTGATATGGACTTATGTATATGTATGTTTAGTCCTCAGCCCGAAGGCTGGTTGGATCCTCAACAGCTCCGCCATCAGCTGTCATAGATGGCCTGGGCATCACTGAAGAGGCGTACTAGGGAAATGAGGAGTGAGGTAGTTTCCTGTTGCTTTCCTCACCGAGCCAGAAGTTGCTATTACATATCAGTCTGCCAAGCCCACTGAAATGCATGCACCAACCGACCCTATGAGCAATATTTTCACACCATTCATAGCAGGGACTGGCTGCAGAAGGAATGGCATTACTAGCATCACTCATACCTCAGTCACTTTCATTTTGTCAAAGCCAAGGATAAAGCTGAGACAGATCAATGAAAGTAACAAAATTGCTCTAGCCCATACCAGAAGACATAGTGCACTGTAAACACTACATCTTGCCAGCAAAGGCAGGATATGGACTTAGTAACAAAAATTCAAATTCATGAATATCTTTGTGATCATAGCCAGTACGGTAACAATGTATAAGACATGAATAATAGGAAATTTAATACTATATAACCTTAGTTATCTAGCATTCATCGACTACACTTCTAATAAGAAATATTTGAGGATTACATTTTAGGCCTTCCCCTAAACTACCATTTCACTCAGCGTGAATAAAATAATTTACAGCCTAGACTATAGCGACTTATTTCCTAACTTTGCATACCGATTTTCATCAAGATAGGACTACTAATAACAACAATATTTGAGAATTACATTTTAGGCCTTCCCCTAAACTACCATTTTTCTCAGCGTGAATACCATTATTGACAGCCTAGATTGTAGCAATTTATTCCCCAACTTTGCATACCCATTTTCTTTAAAATACGACCACGAATAACATAAATAGTTGAGAATTCAATTTTAGGCCTTCCCCTAAACTACCATTTCACTCAGCGTGAGTAAAATGATTTATAGCCTAGATTGTAGCGGCTCATCCCCCGACTTCACATACCGATTTTCATTAGACCACCAATAACACAAATAGTTGAGAATTCAATTTTAGGCCTTCCCCTAAACTACCATTTCACTCAGCGTGAGTAAAATGATTTATAGCCTAGATTGTAGAGGCTCATCCCCCGACTTCACATACCGAGTTTCATTAAATTCTCTTCAACCGTTTTCTCGTGATGCGTGTACAGACAGACAGACAGACAGACAGACAGACAGACAGACAGACAGACAGACAGACAGACAGACAGACAGACAGACAGACAGACAGACAGACAGACAGACAGACAGACAGACAGACAGAAATTACGGAAAAGTAAAAAGTGCATTTTCTTGTTACTATGGACATGACCGATACAGAAATACCATTATTTTCAAATTCTGAGCAATGTACAGACAAAACTCTTATTTTATATATATAGATTTGAGACAATGGTTTCTAGTAAGTATGTCCATCAGCCAGTTGAGTCAAAGGCTTAAACCAGTATTCTGCTCATCTGTGTAAATTTATTGTGGTGTCAAGTGGACAAGATTGAATCCAAATTGTATTGATTTTAAATTATTATTTCTTCCTTAATTTCATAAATAAATACGACTACTTTGAATAGACCTTTCATTTGAGTAGATAGATTAGGGTTAATAAACCCTACCTTTTACCTCAGCAAGTGACGAGGAACCCGAAACGACCCAAGAGACAGATCTCATAAAGAGTGCTGGTAGGCAAGGAAGGTAGGTATCCTTCACAGTGGCCCAAGGGTTCAATACGGAATCTAACCCTTTCATGTGCAATTTATTATTTATTTCAAATATTACATTTGTTCATTCCAAAAGTAATAAATAATCGTCATAAAAATGGTTGCTAGTGCAAAGTCAAATTTCATCAGTTATGAATATTTTGCAAATATGCAAAGCTGAACGATATCCTACAGATGCTTCTACCCTACTTCAGCATTAGGGAATATTATGTTTAAGAATGCTTAGGGATAAACTACGTTTATGTACTGATTTTACCTTCACTGTTTTAAAGTTAACACTTCACTCCAGCCAATTAGTACGAAAAGTCTTGAAAAAATGTTCATTTTTGCTACACTAGTGGTAACTAGGGTGATTAGCAAGTTCATCTGTTAGATAGACGTGGCAAACTTGTAAGGCAGAAATAACATTACTCGATTGTCTAAGAATGCATAGCAAGGAAGCGAATTTTGTTCTCTTTTGTATTTGTGTAGTGTAACCGTTACACTAAGTTACAACCATTGCCTGTCATTGATAATATTGAGTTCGATCCATTTTTAATATGAAATTTTGTCATCAATTTTCGTTATTAATTATTTATCACCCATACCATTTCATCTCATTAACTATGTACTATAGCATATCAGAATTGGTCATATTTGTTTATGAGATTAAGGGTAAAGACTTGTATATAATATGAGATTTGTAGAGTAACGTAAAATTTTAACTTTCTTACTTAAGTAATTCACAGGCTGACATATGTTTGGGCAAGGTGATTATTAATCATGAAACATGGCGTAATCTACAACCAGGCCAACAGTCATTTTAGCGTCGAGAAGCTAATATTTCGAAGGAAGGGTCACCACCTCGGCTGAGAATCGGCAATGTAATTAGCTAGCAGACCGATATTTTCCAGAGAGGGAGAGACTTGTAATCGGAGTAACCACATGACTAAGGAAGGTATTATAAGGGCTTTCACCCCTTGGAGAGATTCATTCTGATTTTCATTCTATTTTGATATTGCAAGTAAGACCATAGCTCAGTGATTGATAGACACTATAACTTTTGATTGTCTTAGGACCTAAGTATAAATCAAATTATTAGATGGAGTAGATGCTGTGCACTGTGCCTCCAATATTCATATACAAGTACAGTCAGCAATAATTGAATAGGACGAGCGAAATCCTTAGAGAAATCAGTACGCCCAAAATGCAACAGGATAAGGTTAGTCCCTTCACTGACTAAACCTCAGTCAATGCAACTTTAATCTATTTAGTCTGTTGAAAACAGTACTTACAACACATAATACTGTAACACACATATGCAAAAATACATACATACGGACTACTACGACTATTACTACTACTACTACTACTACTAATAATAATGTTATTGGCTTTACGTCCTACTAACTACTTTGACGGTTTTCGGAGTCACTGAGGTGCCGAAATTTTGTCCCGAAGGAGTTCTTTTACATGCCAATAAATCTACCGACACGAGGCTGACATACGAGCACCTTCGAATACCATCGTACTGAGCCAGGATCGAACCTGCCAAATTGGGGTGAGAAAGCCAGCGCCTAAACCGTCTGAGCCACTCAGCCCGGCACACTGTTAAACAAAGAATGACATGTTCCGCTCTACAAGAACATCCCCAGATTCTCTGCGTATACAGGGTGGTCGGAAACAACATGAACCGAGTATATGAGCTTTAGAACTTTGGCCATGCTGATAGGTAATGTGAAACAAAAAAACGTCGATATCTCATGCCGTTGTCATTTTATCAGCTGCTGATGTTATCCAGTCACATCGCTTCGTGGGCGAATTCAAATGGACTTTACGAGGCAGTGTTGCTTGGTCGGGCTTGAGAGCCATGCCGATAATGAGTATCAAACACTAACACACTGTCGGTTTCAGCCAGTGCCACCGTAGCGTGTTTGCTGTGGGCCGAGTCTATCAGCAGGGAGGCCCTTGTTCAAGTCCGTCTCATGGATAAGTTTATTTCTTTTATTGGCTCTCTCAAGCCGGTTATGAGCCACCTGCAGATTTAGCAACATCGCCTCGCAAAGCCCATCTGAAGTCGCTCGCGAAGCAATCCGGCTAACTTCATCAGCTGATAAAATGACAACGGCGCGAAGTATCTAATTATTTTTTCTAATTATTTATCTGAATGATCCACCTTCTAGCCCTCATAAATCTGGTTCACGTTGTTTCCGACCACCCTGTATATGTATAATATTGTTTACGTTGTGCAAACTTGACAGCGATTGAGAGTTGGTGATATTATTAACAAGTAAAAACAAACAGTAATTGTAGTAGTCTTCACCTGTTACCTATTAACTTAAGAAATGTTTCTGTACATATTTAACAAGGGCAGGGTCTGTCATGTGCCTCACCGCGTTTGATAAAATTGTGCAGGGACGTTCTATATTGAAAATAAAGTGACACGAATTTCGGCGTTTTGCTAGACACTCCCTAATGTATGAAAAAATCGAGGTCAAAGTTGATGACGGAAAATAGTATTTCCAATTCTATACATCGAAAGATAATCTAAAACCATGTGTTATATATAATATGGGGTCCGAAGTTAATAACATTAGAGTAATTAACGTTTTTGTGTTTCCATGCTGTAGCAGAGCGATACTGTTACATGGTTGGACAGATGCTATCGAAATTCACGCGTTGGTCCATAACCAGTAACCCGCGCCTCTTTGCGGTGAAGGGGGTAGTGGAAAATTCTGCAGGCAATGAACTCTGTTCCGTGGAGAGGCGAAAGGAAGTAGGGGAGCGTTGTGGGCCATAATTCTGTTCATTGGAGAGGGGAGGGGATCGTTGCTTCTTCATGTTACGATGTACTTTTCGTGTATTAGGGAGTAAATACAAGTTAATGATCTTGATGAAATTAAAGTATGGAATTATATTCATAGTATCTTGTAAGACATATTTGCCGATAAATAATAGCCTACAAAACCGTCTCGAGTGGCGAAAGACACTGCGTAAATTCAGAGAATTTACTACAGATAAGGATATCCTGACCCACATTTCAGACATTTAAGACAGAGTAACTCCTGTGGGATTCATTAAACTTTAATGCAAAAAAGAGTAAAACGTTGTTTAGAAGTTAATTAAGTAGGGTGAAAAGGAGGGAATCTTTTAAATGTGTACGTTCACCGAGGTTGGCTTGGTTACCTTTCTTTTGCGTTGTAAATGTTGATTGCTTCTTTAATATTCAAAGATTTGCTTTCATTTTCGATGTGTATAATTTTTAGAACTGTGTTAATGTGTGAAAAATGTTGTAAATTGTTGTGTATGTGTTTTATATGCCATGTATGTCATATACACGTATGTGCTCTGCGAAGGCTGAATGCCGATTGAACTGATCGCATTTATTGTTCTTTGTATGGTGTGTGGAAATAACGTTTTGTTTGGCTACGTGTCGCTGCAGTTAATTTCTTAACACTTCAGTTCATAAACACCTGACTTGGAGAAAAGGTCTTTTTTTAGATTGCAATTGCTGATGTGTCTTTGCAGTGTGTTGTTCATTCTAAAGATTATTCTTAGACATTGCGTCTCTGTAAATATTAGCTATTTTGTATGCGTTCTTGTTCACGTAGTTGAGGACAATATTTTTCTCTTCCATGGTTGTGTGGAGTTTCTTTGTTCATATAATAGTTTATCTGCTGTGCTAGCAGTGTGGTTGTTTGCTTTCGTGACTTGTTTTATTATTTGTATTTCTTCACTGAATTCGTTGTGCTCATTGGTATGGAAATTGCTCTGTGTATCATTGTATTCAATCCCGCTACTTTGTATGTGTGGTTGGATTCGTTGTCAATAGTGTGTGATGTCTGAGTGGGCGTTTTGCATATTTTGTACATGTTATTATTCCTACTGATTGTGATGTCTAAAATGTTTATTTTCCTGGTTTCATTGTGAATTTAACCGACTTGTGTAAGGAATTCATTGTGTTCAATAACTTTTGAGCTTTTGTGACGTCACTTTCATGCATCAACATATCTGTTCCAGTGTAAAGAATGCTGATTGATTAAGAAATTGCTTACTAAGTTATTAAAGGAAAATGTTCGCTATTATACGTGACAATGGCGAGCCATAGATATTGTCACTGAATGTAAAACTGTTTTTGGTTTAAGGTTCTTCTAAGGAGGTTAGGTATTTCGTTTAATTCTTGTAGTAAAATGTAATTTTTTAGAAAGTTTTCTATAATTTTGATCGATTCTTCTATTGGTACATTAGTGTACAGGTTGGTGATGTCAAAGGATATCATTCTTGTGTTCTCTGTTACTTTTAGTTTGTTTAGTTCTGTGAATAGTTGTAGGTTGTTTTTAATCGACCTATCTTCTTTGGATGAGATCTCTCTTTTAAAATTTGTTTGAGTAGTTTGCTTACATTATAACTTGGCGCTTTTTTGAAATTTACTATTGGTCTAATAATTTTATTGATGATGAACTTTACAGGCTTTCCGCCCCAATACATGTTCCCGTTACGAAGCAAAAATAAAAAATGAGCTAAATCTTCTATGTGTACACTAAAATGGGCGGAAAATCGGATCACATGTATGCGTCACCCCTAAAACTACCTTAACTCTAAATATTCTAACTTAATTTTGTGACCCCTCACACGGGCGGAAACCAATCTACGTGTGAGACGCCACCCCTATATCTCCTGACCGGCCGTGTCCCCCCATTGTGAGGAAAAAAGGAACCGCCCTCCCTGGAACGACACGCCCGGCCCTCTATACAGTTGACAAAGCTAGATCCGCACCATTCCGTTTGGCGATAGGCTACACGTGTGCTGAAGTCCAGCTCCACATGTACCCTGCTCCTGTCTCTCCTTTCTCGACCTCTATCTATTAACACTTGCCGACAACATTTGAGATAGGACCGCCCTATCCCTTCCTCTTGTGTCATTCCCTCCACTCCCCTTTCTACAAAACAACAATAAAAATTAAAATATACTAAGTCTACTATGTGGTCACTCATATGGGCGGAAAACCATGCCTCATGTAAGCGCCAACCCTATAACTAACTCACTCTAAACTTCTAACGTAATTTTGTGGCCCTTACACAGGCGGAAACCAGACCACATGTGAGACGCCACCCCTAAAACTAGGGGCCGTCCGTGCCGTTCCCCTTGATGAGGAACGAAACAAAAAAAGAACCCCCTGGAACGACACAACCGGACTCTCATTACAGTACCGCTACCCACTCATCTCTTTCTTATACATCTACTTTAACTCTTACACTTTTTACCCAAGATCTCAAGACTTGCCCTTCTATACACAATCCTCTTAGAATCAACATTTCGTCCTCAGCAGAGCACTACTTTCCAGGTCCGCTGACTTAACATTTCGTCATACGCAACGCATGTGCCTTCATTCGTATTACCTATCGTCTTGTTCACATACTGACTTACCAGTTCATAATATTACGTATGCACTGACCTACTTCCAGATAAATTCCAGTTCACTTGTGAGTCAACAGTTGAGTCATGTCTTTCATTATCTTATTTACCACTGCTATTTAAATGATACGCCCATGTCTTGCCATATGAATATTAACATGCCCTATCTTTATCACTTAAACATTCCTACCACTTCCCCAATCATAATTACACTTCACTCAAACCTTTCACATTCACAATGTACCTTCACGTTTTACAATAAGATATTATCTATTATGTATTATCTACCTATTTGAGCCTCCGTGGATCTGGCGGCAGTGCGCCGGTCTCTCACCGCTGGATACCGTGGTTCAAATCCCAATCTCTCCATATGAAATTTGTACTGGGCAAAGCGGAGGCGGGACAGGTTTTTCTCAGAGTACTCCCGTTTTCCCTGTCATCTTTCATTCCAGCAACACTCCCCACTATCATTTCATTTCATCTGTCAGTCATCAATCATTTCCCCAGAGGAGTGCGACAGGCCTCGTCAGCCGTCACAATTCATATCTTCGCCGCTTCATTCATCCCATCCCTGACCCGGTCATTGACTGGAAAACAGGTTGTAGGTTTTCATTTTCATATAATCGAACCTTCTAACTTTTTGTCTTTATCTTAGCAATCCTTCACTCACACTTCATACACATTTATAACCATACTTATCTTACTTAACCGCCCTTAACAAACCTACTTTCTACAAATCCTTACATATAAATTTTACTTATCACTCTTACACACTCCTCTAATTCATTCTCATTTTACACCCTTAGCTCTTTAAACTTTCTTTCACATCCACTTTCAAGCCTATACATTCATGACTCCCCGATAAAACCTCACCGCCGTCGTTTAAATTATTTCAAACCCAAATAAGATTATGAACGTTCCTATTTTAACTTTATTTCACAAACTCTCCTTACCGCACATAAATACCTGTTTAATTCCCCCGTTCTCCCATTCTTTGATAATCCACCCTACGATTTTTTGCTCATCCCCTTTTTCTAATAATTCCCATTTATTGGCACTCAAAAGTTTATTTCTTACCTTTTCCATATCTTTACAATTACCTATTAAGTGTAGATCATCGCCTGGTGCCTCACATAATACGAATAGTGACTTTCTGTTACCCTTTGTCCACCCCTTATTCTTGTATAATCCCATCAGCCACCATAATAATCTTCCTCTGTTCAACCTATCTACATTCTTAATATTTAACACTGTCACTTCCATTACTTTATTAAAACACTAAGTGATCCTCTATTCCTGCACTTCTATCAGTTTCTGTCTTTGAATATCTCTAATCCTCCTTAAAAGCACCCTCTGTCCCCTAACTCCCTTCTTCTTCCAAACTTCTTCCCACACGTACCCCATTCCCACCATCTCCAAGCATAGTTTAATTTTTTCAGCCAGCACCCATTATACATACTTTTCTTTTGTTGTTCGTACGCAGCCTGAAGCACCCTCCCTCCTTCCCCCCTTTTCAAACCCATCCGGTAATTGACTAATTTTTCACACACTCAACCTCTTCTTCCCCGTACATTAATTCCACCCCAGCATTCTCTGTGCACTGAGGGAGCCCCATCACCGCCTTACCAAATTTACTCATAATTTGTCTTAACCCTCTTTTCCTCCAGCCTCCATACTTCTGTCCCATTCATTACCCTGCCAAATACTACTGATCTTAAGACTAACCTCAAGGTTTTATAGCTTATTCCCGCATATTTAGCCACTAAGATTTTGACTACGGCTAAGGCTGCTATTCCCTATCCCCTTGCTCTCTGAATTTGATCCTCCCATGTCCCTCTTCTGTTTGCAATCACTCCTAAGCATTCTAACTTATTTACTTGTTCTATCCTCTCTCCCTGGACCATCCAATCATTTCTTTTTTTCCCTTTATGTTTCTGCATTATTAACACTTTAGATTTATTCCCGTTAATTTTCAGGGCCCATTCCTTAGCATATTCTAACACTGCATTCCCATTCCTATCGCCTTCTTTCCAACCATTTAGAATATATAAATTTCCCGTTACACACATTTCTAAAAGTTTATCTCCATAACTGTTTATGGCTGAATCTTCACTTCTTCTACTACTTCCTCATTACCCTTCCGTCTTTACTGTACACTAGGCTCTTCTCCCCTTTTCTCGCCTTCCAGTCCCCAAATAACAACATACCATCTTTTTCAAACTTCCTTCTCGTCATACTAATTTCAAGCAATAACTTCTCAAAACATTTTTATTTGTGTATAACGAACTCCTGGGGTGCCAATATGCAAATGCTAAACTTACCTTCTTAACCCTCCCTTCTTCCCTCCCCATATTAAATCCAATCCAGATCATTCTTGCATCTCTGTCTCAATATCCTCTACTAGTCTACTAATTTCTTCCTTTATTAGAACCACTATTCCTCCTGGGCTTCTCCCCTTATTCCGCTCCTTTCTTTTGGATTTATACTTAACCACAAACCTTTCCCATGTTACCTTCTTCCCTTATTAGAACCACTATTCCTCCTGGGCTTCTCCCCTTATTCCGCTCCTTTCTTTTGGATTTATACTTAACCACAAACCTTTCCCATGTTACCTTCTTCCCTATTTCAAGCCATGTCTCCAAGAGTGCCACAATATCGTAACCTTCCACTACTTCTTCAATCTTTCCATTGCCTAATTTGTCTAACAGGCCCTCAATATTCACAAACCCTATTTTCCAATTTTGTTATAATTTAAGCTCCCCCTTCCAGATTTCCTCTCCTATTCTTGCTTTTTCTTACCATAGTCCTCTCATTTTCTGACTCCTTTTATCGCTTTCTTAACATTTTTATCGTTCTCTTCCCTCTTTATCCTCCAAACCTTTATACCTCTGACCCCACAAGTCTTTTAGACTCATACTTCTTCCTTTGCTCATAGCTCCTTTACCTTTCTGTTCGTCACGCATGTCACCACCTTTATTGTTCACTTGTCCACTGCACTCTGCTCTTAAAGATTCTTTGACTCTCCCTCGCTCACTAATTCCCGACTCCCTTTTTCCACATCCGCACTGCGCCCCTGCCCACTTTCTCCTGAGTTGCTCTACTCACTTATCTCCACTCGTTCCATAACTCGCTCTGCGTCCTTCCTGCCATCTTGCCTTGCCATCACTTCCTCCTTCGTACTTGCATAATCGTCCATCGCTTTCAATTTTGACACCGGCCATTCTCGAAACTATCTTCCATTTGACACCATTAGCCACTGCCCCCTTATGTGTGCCTTCATCCCTTGGTGTCTCGCCTTCCATAGATGCCTCTTCAAAGTTTTCATATTTTCACTTCCTTCTTTACCCATAACTCTCTTCACCCAGATTTTGTGTCCTTGTAAATTGCTGGCGTTCCTTAACACTATTTCTTCCGTTTAAGAAGATAGTAACTTTACTCTAATTAGTCTGCGATCTTTAGCTTTACCCACTTTTTCTACATCGTCTATATCCACTTCACTAGAATTTATTTTCATCTTGTTCTGGGTGACCTCCATCCGAACCCGGGACCCCTGTGACCAAAGGCCAGCACGCTAACCATTTAGCCATGGAGTCGGACAATGTAGTGTTGAGATATTGATACAGTGAGTAGTGAGCTGGGGACCCATTGACTTGAAACCACATTCACTGTGTCATTGCATAGTAGTCTTACTGTCTTCGGGCAGTAGTTTAGGGAGGATTTCCTCAAGAAATGTCCTGTACATTCTACCGTCTAGGCGATTGGCAGCAAGTATGGTCCGATTAAGTAGTTTCCAACAACACCTGTCTATATAAATAATTTGTATTGATTACTACGCTCAGTAGTAGACTGTGGTGTCTCATAGGTCTAGATGTGATTATTGTAAGAATTGCACGTTTCCTCCACACTAAACTATCTCCAACAATAAATAACACAAGTGATGCGAAATCATGTTCATTTAACATGTGCGATAAGAATCACTGAGCGAAGCGTACATGAGCAGGTTAGTCACAGCCTACGTCTACATACGGAATGGGTGGCATTGATGTCATGGAGAACATCCCAAATAGTTGAATTGTTAGAAGCATCCTGTTTTCCCGCCATGGCTCGCGTGTTAGGTGAAGCATTTTGTTCAATCATATCTAGCACAGACCCCTTGAAGTGAACAGTACGCGCCCAGGAACGTCCTTTGTCATGTACGTTGGCCTGTGAAATGGGGCGAACAGCTGACACTCAAAATAATAGTAACTTAAGATGCGATGATATGATACAGAAACAGAGTACTCCCACTGCAATATATTCACACTTCTTACCTCAGTCAATAGTCCGGCTCCATGGCTAAATGGTTAGCATGCTGGCCTTTGGTCACAGGGGTCCCGGGTTCGATTCCCGGCAGGGTCGGGAAATTTAACCATCATTGTTTAATTTCCCTGACACGGGGGCTGGGTGTATGTGTTGCCTTCGTCATCATTTCATCCTCATCACGACGCGCAGGTCACCTACGTGAGTCAAATAAAAAGATCTGCACCTGGCGAGCCGAACCCGTCCCGAGATCTCCCGGCACTAAAAGCCATACGACATTTCATTTCATACCTCAATCAATCAATCAATCAATCAATCAATCAATCAATCAATCAATCAATCAATCAATCAATCAATCAATCAATCAATCAATCATCACTGATCTGCATTTTGGGCTGTCACTCAGACAGCAGATACTCTATCAGTTGTTTACATAGTCCATTCTAAAATTATTTCAAAGAACTTGCAAATTTATTGAACATTCGAATTCCAATTCCTAATTTTCCTCTTCTTATAAATAAATATTTATCCCAATTTGTCCTCTTGAATTCCAACTTTATCTTGACATTATGATCCTTCCTACCGTTAAAAGCTCCACTGAAGCATGTCCGTCTCTTAATGTCATTTCACGCCATCACTCCACTGAAAGCTCGGAATATACCGCTTAGTTGAGCAGCTCGTCTTCTTACTCCCAAATCTTCTCAGCCCAAAGTTTATATTTTCGTAACGCTTCTCTTTTGTCGGAAATCCGACTTCCCTTGGCCAAATCTAGTTCTTTTCCGACACTGCCGATGTTAGGTTTGCGAGTCTTTCATTTTCATGCCCTCCATGGTCCTTCCTTTCATTTTGCCGATACCTTCATTCTTCGAAGTGTCGGACCTCCTCCACTTTCCTTCTGATTAGTGTTAATAAATGATGGTTGCCGAGTTGTAGTTTATCTTAACCCTCTACTGCCTAAATTATTTTGTTGTGTTTTAAAAAAAATTTCTCTGCCATATACTAAGTAAATATGTTGTAAACTACACATAAATGCAGTTTTTATTGAATTTTCATTTTTGATTTTCAAAAATTAGGTTTGTGACTTCCAGGTCACACTGGGAAGTAATGTTCTGATATGTGAAAATTGACTAATTTATAAAATAACAGTCTCATAAAATATTCAAGATGCTTACCTTTGGTTTCTATATTTTTTATGCATATAATTTGTTAGTAATAACACAAAACATAATTGTAAAACTAGCTATCCGCCATGTGCCTGGGAAATGCTCCCAACCATACATTTGGCGCTTCCTGGTGGCTTATGCATATAACTATTAAACTATAAACAGTTGAAAATCACACAGCCATACTGTAACTGGGAAGTAGTGGCTCAATTTCATTCTAACAGTAGAAAATGTGTACAGAATGATGTGTGACTTCAAAGTCACATTGGGCAGTAGAGGGTTAAAACAATAATCATCACTGCCACTACTCTGTCAAAGCGTATCGTTCCATGTCAACAATAGTGTTATGCCAATACCATAAAGACAACCCATACAGGGTTCCGGTAGATGGTAGCAATGCTATTTAGTGCATACGGAGGTGTGGTTACCTAGCGTATGGAAGTGAAAATTCTTATAGTCTATGGAGGATCTGTAAATCTCAGGAGAGGGGATGCAGAACCATGCAACCTTACCATCTGAAATATGTGGGCGAAACATTGTCAGAACACTCTATATATAATAAACATGGTTATGACGGTCAAGAGATTGCATTATAGCTTGAACAAAGCCTTATGAATTTAGCTGACCTTTAGTGATAGAGTTAATAAATCTGTCTCATGTAGTGGAACTAATGTCAACGTCGTCATATAATGAACTGTGAATTGATACAATTATTATATGAACATTCACACTGTAGTGTTCCTTTGTATAGTTTGCATGCTTCTGTAATTTAATTGGTGTTAGGTGCTGAACCCTAGTAGTATTATTTTCTTTATCACCCATTACGCGTAATGTATGAATTGTACCATAGTTCTAGCAACCCGATAGCTTGTCTTCTTCGCCCTGCTAGACTGGGTTTTATTTCTGATAAAGTAATGTCTAGACCTCGGATTTTTAGGCGCTAAAATTTGTATTTTAGGTGCCTAAAATAGACTCTCAAATATGTAAAAATAGGTTCTAAAAATATGTTTTAGGCAGCTTCAATTTTAGGTATTTTAATAAGCACTTATTATTTAAAATACCGTCCGACTCGTTGGCTGAATGGTCAGCGTACTGGCCTTCGTTTCAGAGGGTCCCGAGTACGATTCCCGGCCGGGTCGGGGATTTTAACCTTCATTAGTTAATTTCAATGGCCCGGGACCTGGGTGTTTGTGCTGTCCCCAACATCCCTGCAACTCACGTACCACACACAACACTATCCTCCACCACAATAACACGCAGTTACCTACACATGGCAGATGCCGCCCAACCTCAGCGGAGGGTCTGCCTTACAAGGGCTGCACCCGGCTAGAAATAGCCACACGAAATTATTAATATAATTAAATCACCATTTTTATTTTTCCAAATTGATAATATTCTAAATGCATACAAGTAATAAGTTAATAACATGTTAATGCAATTTCACATACACAATGGTTCACCACATTTTTGAGTTTTTATCTCTAAATAATTAAAACATTGAATTACAAGCAAGTTTGCTGCCCATAATTTGATGCACAGTAAATCACTAGCACTTTTTTCTAGATTTTCTGTTGTGAAACTACACCGCTTGCCTGACAACACTAGCTTGTAGGCTGAGAAAGTACGCTCAACGTCAACAGAGGTTACAGGGCTGTATTTGAATTTTGGTACAAGACGTTGGGAGATGTCAAATTCAACGTTAGTTTTGCCAAACAAAACATTAGCCACAGCACGAAGCGTTGACTGTCGTGGGTTCTTCTGTAGTACTTTATTAAGCTTGTCCCGAATTCTATCCCCAGCGGGGCCTGGAGCTAAGCTGATTTGTTTTCTTTCACCTCTTCTAACAAATCCAATTGTTCGTAAACAGGTTTCCCGGAAGACTCAAGTGCAGAACTAGCAGGGACCAAAAAAGTATAATGGGGCCTGATGTAGGCAATTTCTTGAGAAATGGTTACATCCTTTAGAACATTTTTGGCCGAAGTGATGCACATGATATCTTCATTTAGGGCGAGAACAAAACTTCCTGATTGCATCAAATTGTTCGCTGTAGTACACAGTGGCCTGAAGCCAAGTCCCCCAGCGCATAAGGATGGGTTCTGGTGGCAGTGGAAGATCAGGTAATTCATTGCAAAACAACTGGATTCGTGTGGGAGCCTTTACAAAAATTTTGTTAGTGGAGGAGATCTTGTTGACTCGAGGAAATTCGGCACGTATCTGCTCAGCCACGCGATTCGTAGCATGAGCAAAACAAGTAACGTTAATCAAAGCAGGTTAAAATACTTTCAGCAACTTATCAGCAGCAATCATGTAGGCGGCTGCATCAGTAAATATAAGAAGCACCTTATTTTCGTCCATGTTATTGGGGAAAAGCACCTTGAGACCTTTATTTGCTAAGTGAACAACTGTCTCCTGATTGGTTTTAGTTAACTGTCTGCTGCAGATCAAATACGGCGAACACGGCGTGTCGGGATCTAATTTTTTCCACTATCAAGTAGGAAATATAACGACCTAGAGTGTCAGTAGTCTCATCGACAGAAATACAGATGTATGAGTCCCCTATATCTTCCCTTATCCGCCTGACTGTGTCTTCGTAAAGAGTGTCCAGGTAGGTTTTTTTAAAGTTGATTCGGATGGAGGGGTTGCCTGGCCGAGGCGGTAAAGGCGTGCTCAGTTCGCCCGGAAGGACGTGGGTTCGAATCCTCGTCAGGAAGTCGTAAAATTTAAGGAACGAGATTTCCACTTCCGGAGGTGCATATGGCCCTACACCAAAAATGAGTACCTGGCAAAGGCGGCCGGGCGTAGAGCTAACCACTCTACCCCATCACGCGCCGCGGTTAACAATGGTGGAAGCCTTTACCTTCCACTCCTCCAAGGGCCTTCATGACCTGTACGGAGGTGTCTCTGTCTTTGTCTTTTTTGATTCGGATGAAATGTTCCGATGACAATATTTTTGTAAAAACCTTTTGAAGGAAGGATTTTCAAGTGAGTTGAAGGGAATATTTGCCGACACAAGAGGTCTACATAAGTCCGCATGGAATTCGTCTTTGCTTCCCTTATTTAGCGATTCCGTTGTTAATAATCTTTGTTTAAAATTTGATTTTCTTTGCAGATTTTTCCCTGGACACGTTGACTAAGATGCGATCGCCTTTCACTGGACACCTAGAAACAACGACAACTATAAATAGTCGCAAATATTGTGTACACCGTGCAAGTATATAGGTCAGATGAAAATATGCACAGAAACTATTCAAATTCATAGGGTCTTGTAGCGCTCCCGATCCCTCCAGTAGACATGCACCCTGGACCATTAAGGGCCACAGTAGAGGTAATAATTCCATGTGGCTATTCCTATCTTGGTCCAGCCTATGTAAGACAGACCCTCCAACGAGGGTGGGCGGCATCTGCCGTGTACAAGAAACTGCGTGCTTTTGTAATGGACGATAGTATTGTGTGTGAGTTTCAGGAATGTTTCGGACAGTACAAATACACAGTCCCCGAGCCAGGGGAAATAACCATTTAAGGTTTAAATTTCCGATCCGCCCGGGAATCGAACCGGGACCCTTTGAACCGAAGGCGACTATGCTGACCATTCAACCAAGGAGCCGAACACAGTAGAGGTGAATTTAATTCATTTCTTTTCCTGTTTTGTTATGTTCGGTTAGATTATGTTGGAAAATATTTTCATTACTGCCGGTACTGATGCCCGCGCATGGCTGAATTCCGTGTTTTCTCCTCCCTACATTTACTGTATGCTTACAAAAAATCATTGCTGTATGTATTTACAATGTGTATAATCTGTCATACACTTCCTACAATTGATAAAAGGGCAAGTCTAATTTTCTTACAATTTCCACCTCGTATTTTTAGGTTCCCTACAGCAGCATGGTATTTTCATTTTCAAATACGTTTGTAATATTATTCCTCTTCTAAAACCTGCTTGAAAATTTGCCTTTCTCCGAAATGAATAGACCTTACAGTACCACACAAACATGGCCAGTTTTTAACGATTCTATAAACAAAAAATCGAGGGATCGGGATGCCCTACAATCCCCAATTCAAATTTACTGTTATACATCGTTTAGTGTATGTACGCTGAATTGATGTATAAAATGTAAAAAAAAAAAAAAAAAAAAAAAAAAAAAACGTTACACAACAGAGAGATAGAACGCCTACGTATTAAGTACGACTCTCACACCAAAGTACGTACTTCAGAGTGAAATATAAAACAAATTTCACTTGCCTCTTTGCTGCACACGTCGCAGAATATAATTTTTCCATCCGACGTGAAATGGGGAAACTCCTGCAACCACTGTTTAATTAAGGATGTCTTGGAAGCTGCCATTTTCGGCATAATGCACACACTGAGCAAGCGGACGCACTGAAAGTTTCTCACAGAATGGAATGAAGAGTTTCATTTCCAGCAGGTCAATGGACACTGTCCCCCACCTCGTGACACACAGACTAAGGGACAAAGGGAGTATTCACTTCGGGAGGTTCTTAAGGACTTCCGGGGAGCGGTAATTGGTTTACAGCTTCACATTTTGTCTGAAAAGAATTTCAAGAAAATACTATTCAAGGTACTGAAAATGAGTCGGCAAATATTTAAGTTTCTCCGACTAAATTAAAAGCGTTTTTAATCGATTTAGGGATAAAATATAGCAATTATAGGAATATAGGCAAAATAGGTTCTAACGCAAATTTAGGCATTTTCAGGCACTATAGGACCACCGTTTCTAACCTTATAAATACATGAAGCATGTAAATACAACCTCATTTTAAGTTATCTCTTGTGTCTTTTGAGTCATCAGTCCATAGACTGGTTTGATGCACCTCTCCATGCCACCCTATCCTGTGCTAACCTTTTCATTTCTACGTAACTATTGCATCTCTTAAGGAACAAAATAGGTTTTTGCCTATAATCCGAGGTCTACTAATGTTTTCAAAGTGTGTTTGTGTTTTCGCTGAGAAATACAGGGACGCGTTTCTTGTAAGAATTCTCAAACCATTGAAGTTATCTTAATATTAACGTACAGACTACTACATATTTCTGATTTTGTATTCATTGAAAAATGGTTATAAAGGTAAATTTTAAAAAGCTGTAAATCCCTAACTGAACATTTTAGGTCATTCGTCTTAGATTTTACAATAAAATGCGTCCTTAAAAGTCAGTACCTTAATTCGGTTACCGAAATACAGTAGATAATACATGAGATTATAATACCTAAGAGATTGAATCATAGCTTGATCAAAGGTCCATGAGCTCATCAGTATTGAATAATTAAAAGGCAGGTACCTAATCAATTGTTGGCGCAGAATAGAAAACAAGGTATTTCAAACACAGGATACAATATATGAGCAGTAGAAGGACATTTTGCTAGGATGTAAAGGAAGGATATCGTTTCCGGGAGTAGAGCAGATCGCGACCTGATAGGAAATAAACCAATGCATTTCTTCCTTTGAACTCTTAAACCCAGGGAGAACACATGGCATCTCAGTAAGAGGCGATTAAAGAAATATTACGTACACGGACGGTAATGAAAAGGTCATTTGCGTGTATAAGTTGGATTTTATATTTTCTAGTTGTGACAATTTCTTTTACAGTTCACCCTGGAGTAATAGATCATACACAAACATATTTCAAGCACTAGGCTAACTCTTGCCATTTTAGGTACGATCGGAGCAAATACAACTTTTTCAGGGGAAAGTAAATACCGTAAATAAAAATAAATATTTAAAAATCCAGAAGGGAACAGGCCTACTAAATTATAGTACATGCTCTAACCATAATACTATGTACTATGTACAATGGGACAAAAAGTTAATTAACTGGAAAACAATAATTTTTACTTTTATTTTCTCCGATTCATGATTTGAAAAACACATTTTAAATTATAAGAATTATGTATTACATAAAATTAATTAGCTAATGTGCTTTAGATTAGCATAATTTTCTATTACCAGCCGTCGTGGACTTTCGCCTTTATGCATTTTTCTTTCAAGTAGCTACTGTTCTTTCTTTCAGGATACGGAATTAATCATTCTCTTAAAAATTGTACTAAGTTATAGATGTTCGAATGCGATAGTCTTTACTTTCTTTCTTCTAGCCAATATGATACAAGACACCATTTTCACGAGTTAGTTTTCTCAATTTAGGAATTTGTCATTCGACTACAAACATTAAATTCTTGGTGTTTCATTTTCTAGTCACATGTTCAGGAACAAGGTAGTTTTCCGTTTTAGAATGACTTTCTTGTATCATTATTTCTATTCTACATGTTTGTTATTGTATTCACTTTATTCAGAGCATTGCGCAATTAACAGAAGAATATGAGAGCATCTTAACCAAATCCACCCTGTTGAAAAATATAATATTTATTTCAAACGATATGTAAGCAAAGCAAGTAATGTAATGTTAGAATTTTCTTATTTACATGCTTAATAATGTATATCTGCACTTAGTTTCCTGTTAAAAACATTTTAATTTCAGGTCATTTGAAGTTTCCAACTGAAATTCATGAAAATCGTTCACTGAATATTCATGCAGCTCATGATTTAAGAAAATAGTTTTATTGACATGGAGTGATCCAATAGGAAACTCTCTTTGGACCGTTTCTTCTACATCGTAGCTTTGGTGTGTATTTCTTAATTGCCAGGAAGGAACTTTTGGTTGGACAGGAAATGTAACATTTTGAATGTATACACTATTATATTTTATGTGCCTTCCTGAATACATTTTAATAAAACCATTATATGCAGCCCTCTTGTGGCAACAGAGTCTCAGTACTATTGACGTGTACCGCCATCTCGTGGTGCTATGTAGAATGAATGCGCTTACTCCGGGATAAGTACGAATACCAGTAGAACATATTGATAGCAAGGAAACAGAGCGGAAAGACCACACGAGACGCACGATCAATTTTAGATACGGAGTTGAACCGTGGGGTACGCTTCTTTCTCCGTCGTCGTTGTTGCCCCTGGAAGCTGAGCCTGTGTTTCGGCGCCACCACAATGGGCGCCCCGGTGTCTGCGCTGGATCCATCTCTAACGGGCGGGTTACTTGCGGGGCAGCCCAGACAGGAGATGGACCAGGCCCCTCGTGCTGTTCGCCCCGGAACTGGAGGCGGAAGGTGATACTCAGATAGTGGAATCACCTCCAGTAAGTGAGTGTCTCCATTTCGGCGTAGAAAGCTGCCTCCCACACTGCTACACGACGCTTTACGCCCAGCTCCGGCGCCCGTCGGCTCACACTGAAATTTCCAAGTAGCTAAAATGTGATAATTCAACACATACCAATCACATAATTCAAGCAATTTCTTTCAAATTTGACATCAGTAGAATATCTCTGCAGGGATGTAATTGTAAATAACTGCAAGACACCAGTGCTGAATGGTGTTGAATAAAATTTATTTTTTTAAAACACTATCAGAATTCAATGATTAGCTTAAAAGTTGCATGTATAATACAGTTGCCTCATTGAAAGAGTCAAAATTCAAAACATTCTACTCAAAAACCGTGCGTTAATGAAATTGATCGTATCTCGTGTTCTACACAGAATTGAATTCTCCAAAAATTAAAAACAAAATTTTCACCTCAGACTTTAAGTTTTGCAAATTTAATAATAATAATAATAATGGTAATAAAATAATATTTATTTCGGGAATAATTGTAAAATTCAAAACAAATAAGTAAAAAATCCAAATTAAACTTATTTTACTTGGCACACCACATGAAAGAATGTCTTAAAATCTTCAACAACCGCAAAACAACTATTAATTGTTGCTATTTGTTGTAGATTTCAATCGAATTCAAATTTAAATAACACCTGATTGGCGAACAATTATATTAAGATAGGTCGTCAATGGACTTCTTTATGAAACGTTACCAGATCGTTTGATGGATGAAAAACAGTACAACAGACATGCGGATTAGTGCTTGGTAACATTTTAACGTTCCTCTGCATTAATCTAGAACCGATACTTATTTTTAATTTTGATCACATCAAGGAAAGTGACACCAGGATAGATGACTACAATCCGGCACTGTCCTGGAAAATCCGGTACGTTTAGTACCCCTGGTGAATACGTATACAAATCTGTTTGTGGAATCCTACCATATTTGACTATCCACATTATTAGCGATATTGTAGATATGTCTATGTTTCTGTGTAAACCACAACTATTCGAAGATAATCCATCACACTTAGAAATGTATCTAACTCCCAGAATGACTAACGTCTCCAGGTGTCGAGTACTGTAAATTATCATATAGGAATATTTTTGTTAAAACAAAGGGCGGGCATTATAGCGGAGTGAGATTGTCAGTAGCTTCTTACAAAGGTAGTTACGGTTCGAATACTGGCGAATGCATGTGAGATTTTGAAATGAAAAGCCATGTCTCTGCTCTTTGGATTCGACGTAAAACTGCAGGTCCTGACTCTATGATCTCGACAGCCAAAATCACGTAAAACTACAAGCTTTCTTGTTTACTTCTTAAAACGGAATCAAACGACAGGAAAATGTCGAAAATTTATTGGTTCAAGGTGTATAGAGACGACTCCTATAAAGCATTGCAAGGAAGAATTAATTTACAAATTGTCTGTGTTCCAGAGATCCAGAGGAGTTTTCGTATTGTTATGAGTATGAAAAGTTACTTTCATATTTTAGTCCCCATTGGCCAATTGCAGTTCATTTCTGATCCCGATGTTAAAAGGATTGCGTGGTCAAAGCAAGCGTTTTTAATTATCATATGAGAGCCTTCCATTTTCTATACCGATTCTCTTCTAAACGTTTCTGAAGTCATTGGACAAACCTCGGGTGGGCGTTAGAAAACATCCACTGTATCTCCTGCGACATACCTCCTGTTGATGAAGGAGGTAGAATAACACCCACGGTATCCCCTGCCTGTCGTAAGAGGCGACTAGAAGGGGTCCCAATGGCTCTGAACTTTGAAGCGTGGGTTGGCGACTACGGGACCCTTAGCTGAGTCCTGGCATTGCTTCCACTTGTGCCAGGCTCCTTACTTTCACCTATCCTATTCGACCTTCCTTGGTCAACTCTTGTTATTTTCCGACCGCGACGCTATTAGGTTCCCGACGGCTAGGGAATCTTTCATTTTCACGCCCTTCGTGGCCCTTGTCTTCCTTTGACCGATACCTTCATTTCCCGAAGTTTCGAATCCCTTCCATTCTTTCTCTCTGATTAGTGTTATGTAGAGGATGGTTGCCTAGTTGTACTCCCTCTTAAAAAAGTAATCATCAACACCACCACCACCTCCCCTGCAACAAAAAATACAAAGTTCCCAGGGGCTCTAATATTGGGAGAGTGGGCTGGTGACCACGGGGCCACAAGGTGAGTCTGAAATTGTTTTAACTTAATTGTGCTTGGATCCTCATTTTCATCTTCTTTATCCGACCTCTCCCAGACAACTTTTCTTCTCTTCTGATACTGACTACATTACGTTTGCGGGACCTAGAATACCGTTCATTTTCACGCCCTTCGTGGCCCTTCCTTTCCTAATGCTGATACATTCATTCTTCGAAGAGTCAGATCTGTTCCTTTTTCTCTTCTCATTAGAGTTAAGAGTGAATGATTTCCTAATTCTATTTTCCCTTCAAGCAATGATCACCACCGTCACTACCAGTCTTCCTTAGTAAACTCTTCTTTTCCGACCCCGACGGTATTAGAGCATTCAGGGCATGGGGTGTTTTTCATTCGCACGCCCTCCGTGGCCGTTGCCTTCATTTGGCCGATACCTTCATTTTTTGAAGTGTCGGACCCTTTCCTTTATTCCCCTTCTGGTTGTGTTCATAGAGGATGGTTGCCTAGTTGCACTTCCTGTTAAAACAATAAACGCCACTGCCACCAGTCATTTGACTGAATCCACATTATTGACAGAAACTAAGTGGAATTATCGATCGCCAGTATAGAAAAGCTAAAAATCTTGAAATTTGTACAAGATGTAAGTATATTATTTTCTTAGCCCAAATGATGGCAGTATAGGGTGAGCAGGTCTAGAATGAGAAAGAAAAGGGGGGATACTTTTCTCAAACAATCCCATAAGCCTATGGGCTTCAAATCAAACGACCTGCATCTGGCGAGCCGAACTTGTCCTCGGACACTCCAGGCACTAGAAGCCATACGCCATACGCCATTTCAATTTTTTAGTTTTTGTCGTGGAAAACGTCTTCCACAAAAGAGAGAAGAACGGTTGCTAAATTATCAGTTTATGGCTGCATCTTTCACAAAAGCCACAAAAACAATTACAATTCATTACAGAAAAGCAAAACCATTTCAATACAGACCATGAAGGGTCTCTGAGGAGTAGAAGGTAAAGGCTTCCACTATCGCACTAGGCCTATGTGGGATAGAGTTGTTAGCATCACGCCGGTCGTCTTTGCCCCCAGCAATTAACCTGGTACTCACTTCTGGCGTAGGATTTTTCCTTTTATTGCTATTTGCTTTACTTCGCACTGAGTTGGATAGTTCTTATGGCGACGATGGAACAGGACAGGGCTAGGACTAGTAAGGAAGCGACCATGGTCTTAAACAAGGTGCAGTTCCAGCATTTGTCTTGTGTGAAAATGGGAAAAACCACCGTTAGAGCTGCCGACAGTGAGGTTCAAACCCACTATCTCCCGAATGGTGGTGTAGGTTAAGTGAAACCTAAGACAATGGGCCTATCCAGAAGAAAAAATAACGTTTCAAAATTGTTTATTTTCCTGGCGGAAAACCTAGTCCACATCCTTCCGAGTGAAGAGAGTGACTGCATGTATGTTACAAGGCTTGTTTTACATTTTCATGATTTTTTCAATGTTGTGTCATTTCTTGTTTTCATCTCATTTCTTGTAACATGTAGCATAATTGTTTGGTTTGTTTTAATGTCACTTTGTTATTCTTTCCTGTTTTCACCTAATTGTATTTTGGTTTGGTCTTCACGAATTTATTTTGTTATTACATTATCGTAATCATACACTACCTCCGTAATAACTCCAAATTACAAGGGATTCAATAATAATAATAATAATAATAATAATAATAATAATAATAATAATAATAATAATAATAATAATTGTACCGGGCGGTACACCTCCACGCCGCTAATTTAAAATGTGCGCCAGTTGAAACTCCTCTGCTGGAGGAAGTCTGAACTTTATTGACGGTATTAATTTTCTACTTTCACAGAAGATGTCACTACCTGTAAATTTCGGAGTTTTAGAACTGTGTCATTTTTGATGTGTTTTTGTTTTGCTTGAAGTAAGAAGTGTGAACTTTCTCTTCTAGAGGACACTACTGAAGAACTACAATAGTGCACCCTAGTGCGAAGAAAAATAACTGTTCTTTGGAGAAAATTTTATTTCAAAAGTTTGTTCTTTGTTAAATTTCTTTCTGTTATTGTTTAAGTTGGCTGTATACCCCTCTCTTTCCCCTTGTTTTGCATTTAACCAATCCCGAATTTCCGTTATTAATTTCTGACCAATCATAGGTATCTTCCCCCAACTTGAATATGTTGCTGTATCCTACCCAATAAAAAATTTGTGGGAGGGTGTTTTCATTCCCCTAACACCTAGAACCTTCCGCGAGAGTATATAAACTGCTGATTTTAGGGTCTCTGCGCCACTTCTGTTCCATCTTTCTGTGTGTAAAGTACATAGCAGGGGGCGGGAAGCGCCTCTTTCTTCTCCAGCTGTTCAACACCAGGTAATGGCCTCTTAATAACTTCTTTTCTTGCTAGGTCGGCAGCTTAACTCTCGGGGCGGGTTCGAAGCGTTTCCACTATGTAACCTTTTCCTAAAATGTAACTACTCTTTTCATCTATTCTCTTTTAAAACTGCATATCGGGATAGAGAGTGCTTAACCCTCTCGAGCTCCCAATCATATTGTTTTGAGGTGAACTTATTTTCTCAACCTATTCTTCGTTAACGTAAAACAAATTGTTCTTTTCTAAAGTCACCTCTGTAGTATGGGATTAGCCCTTGCATTAGTGGCCTAGAGCCGGATTAGGTTTTAAAAACAAGTGTATTAGGAGTGCAGATCGCCTCCTCTCAAATTGTTATTTTAGAGGTCATGTAATTACCCCTTTTCATTTAATAGACCTCAGTAGGTTGGGTATTTTACCCCTGTGTCTATGTCCAGTGAGGACAACTTGAAGGTGGAGGTCGGTGTGGCCTTTGAGAGGCTTAAAGTTGAGAGCGAGTGGCTCTTTTGTAAATTGAGTGTTGTATGCCTCGTGGAGGCTTTTCAGTGTAATTTGGAGCTAGGGCTCCTAGGCATGAATGGGGTTTTCTGCCCCTCTGTTGAAACTTGTGTTTGGGGTAAAACTGAGCTGATTGCCCAAGCATTGTGTTTTCAGGGCTCGAAGCCCAAATCCTGTAAATATTGTAACTACCCTTTGACTTGATACTTTGTACCTGCCATGCTTGTTATTTCTTTGTTTTTGAAAAGAAAATATAACCTTGTTAAATTTTAAATTAATTTTACTTTCGTAGTTTGAGACCCGTTCACACCCGCACCTTCTTTCACGCATAACTACCACAAAAACACGGTAACAAGTGGTAGCAGAGCGTGGTTGAATGGGTCTCAATTTAGCCCCTTTTGACGGCTAAACATTGTTTTGTTCCGAACTCTAACAATTTTCTCAGTTGCTGGAATTTTTTTTGAGTTTTTCAAAATTGTTCTGTCATCATGCCCGGACCTCGCGATGTTCTCCATCTTAACTATTTGCGCAAGGAGGAGTTGATCTATGAGTTAACTATCAGAAATGTACAATCTGGAGGCACGGTTGCAGTAGACACAAACAAGCTTAGAGAGTCCTTAGATTTGCCCATTTCCATCCCCAATTTGGGAGAGAAAGAAATTGACGACTCTCTTTCCACGATCACGGAGAATATTACTGGGCTAGCTTCTGTAGTTAGTTTTTTTTATGAAAATGATCCTTCTCCCAATCAAATTAAGCGTGTGCAAGCTAGGCTGTTTCATTTTTCGAATAGAGTTAACGATCTGTTGTCTCTAAAGTTGAATGACGTTCAGAAGAAGGAAGCTAGTACGCTGCTTGAAAATATGTCTGAATTATCTAGCAAAGTCACTCAATTGTTAACTGGGGAAGTTCCTCCCAAAAGCGACCTACCCACCACAGTGAATGCAGGTAGTGAGGAAGCGCCTCCCAAGGGAGAAGTCAATAGAATAACCGTTGCTGCTCAAACTATCCCTGCCCCATTGGACAACGAATCTGAACGCCGTGCATCGTTGAGTAACATCCGTTCGGAATTAACTTCCTTGCCATTGAAACCTTTGCCTACTATGTCACCCGGGTTCAGTAGCTTGCCTCATCCATTGGCAATGTTGCTCAGAGGTATCTCTAAATTTTCCGTTAACACCACCAGTGACGTAATTTCATTTTTAAGATTTCTAGTTGAATTTCAGGATCATGCCCTTGTGTTTTCTCTTTCTCCATGTCAAATTTTGCAAATTATCTATCCTTATGCAATTGGTATTCTCTCTGACAAAATAGTAAGAGCCATAGCCGAACAGTCATCTATTGAAGATTTTCATGCACATCTGCTTGCAAATTTTATTCCCGCCCGCGCGAGGTCATCTCTGATTCAGAAGTACTATTATCGTGTACAGCGTTTGGATGAAAACCTGGCTGACTTCATCCAAGATATTAAATTCTATACTAGGGTGTTTGCTCTTCACTTTCCGGAGGATCAGATTGTACAGGCTATTGTAGAGGGAATTTCACCTCCCTATAGGTCATATTTGTGTTTCGCGGCGTGCCCGCAAACTTTCTCTGAACTTGAAGCATTGGCCGTCTCAGCAGAAGGAGTTAGATACGCCGATTCTTTGCGTGTAGCGAAAGAACCCCCGCCTTCCTTTAGTAATACTCGGCCTCCACCTCGCCGATCAGTCACCCCTCGTAAATGTTATGCTTGTGGGTCGCCTGACCACCTGCGCAATAAGTGTCCACTGATCAAGTCGAGTGGGACAAGGAATGGGGCTGGTTCATCACAAGGCTGTTTTAAATGTGGGGCTTTCTCACATATCGCCAAGAATTGCCCAAACTCAAATAGCACCCCCTCCTGCTCAACTTCTGGTGCAAATTCCACCTATGCCAATAATAAAAAGTGACTAGTGGCTTCGGCTGAGTCGACTAATCCATCTTCCCGGGACTCAGCCCCTGGTAAACAGGTTGTAAATTCAGGGAACGAGCAGTCTTCAAATTCATCTTTTGAATGCCCTAAAGAATGTCTTAGGATTGCGGCGGATACCCCCGCACCTATTCCTTTTCTTAAGGTTGAGTTAAATAACGAGCCTATAACCGCTCTATTAGATTCAGGTAGTGTTTGTTCAATTATTTCGGACCTATGGTATTCAAAATTTAAGTCTGTTTGTAAACTACCTGACTATGTCTCCTCTCCTGTTCAATATGTTTCGGCTAATTCATCCCCATTAGAAATTCTAGGTTCCTTATTGGTCCAAATTCGTATTTTTAAATTTACATGGAAAACCAAACTGTTTGTGGCTAAGCACTTGTCTTGCCCCATCATACTGGGAGCGGACTTCATTTCTCACACTGGTCTTGTGCTCGGTCTTCAGAGTAAGTCGTGCACATTCAAATTTGCGTCCAAATGTAAAATTCCCTTGTTAAAGTGTAATTCTGTGCCATGTTCATCTATTTCGCCTACCCAGGATGAGATGTTGTTAGACCTTAGACATCTACCTGAGGAGCAGGCTGATAGTATTCGTAAATTATGTCAGTCATTTCCAGAGGTGTTTTCTGATACTCTTGGTGTTACTGACCTTATTGAATACAAAATTGAGGTCACGGATTCGATTCCTGTCCGTTTTCCACCATATAGGCTATCTCCACCTAAAATGAAGGCATTGAAAGAAATCATCGATCAAATGTTGAAGGATGGTATTATTAGGCCCTCTAAGTCGGCGTATTCTTCGCCTATTTTTCTAGTCCCGAAACCCCAAGGAGGCTTCAGGCCTGTCATTGATTATAGGGCTCTCAATCGGAAGGTGATGTTGCAATCTGTGCCCCTTCCTGACCTTCATTCTTGCTTTTCATGGTTTCGTAAGGCCAAGTTCTTTACTATCTTGGACTTGAATCAGGCCTATAATTAAATTCCCCTTGCCGAAGAGTCTAAACATCTTACAGCGTTTGCCACGGACTGGAACTTATACGAATACAACCGCGTGCCTTTCGGGCTCCCCACGGGAGCAGCTGTACTCACTAGGCTACTAGATAGGGTCTTCTCCGACATCAAATTTGAGTACTTATATCACTACTTGGATGATGTCGTCATATTTTCAGAGACTTTTGAAGAACATCTAGATCATCTGCGAGAAGTTCTCAATCGCCTTCGTAAGGCTGGGTTAACCGTTAAGTTGTCCAAGGTTGCCTTTGCTAAGACCTCTATGTCATTCCTAGGGCATATTGTATCACCTGATGGTGTAGCAGTCGATCATTCTAGAACACAGGCCATCCGTGATTTTAAACCTCCCAAGGACATTAAAGGTATCGCCGGGTTCATTGGTATGGTGAATTTCTTCAGAAAGTTTATTCCTAACTTCGCTAATAGAGCGGCGCCCTTAAACCTTCTTCGTAGGAAAGGCATCAAATTCGAGTGGGGACCTTCTCAACAAGCCGCTTTTGAAGATCCTAAATTAGCTCTCTGCAATGCCCCTGTACTTGCTATGCCTGATTTCTCGAAGAAATTCATCGTCCAAACCGACGCGTCATCGTCAGCAGTAGCTGCAGTCCTTCTTCAAGAGACTGAACTAGGGAGGCGACCCATCGCCTATGCATCCAGGACCTTGTCGGCTCAAGAAACCAAGTATTCCATCTATGAGCTCGAAGGTTTGGCAGTCTTATTCGCCTTAGAAAAGTTCCGTCTCTATCTGGAACACGTCAAATTCGACCTGGAGACAGATAATCAAGCTTTAAGCTGGGTCTTAGGTAGGCCGCGTCGTACTGGTCGTATAGCCCGTTGGGCCATCCGTATTTCTGCCTTCCAATTCGATGTCAGGCATATCAGAGGTACCGAAAATGTTGTTGCTGATGGACTCAGCCGTATGTTTTCTAACGACGTCGAGACCCAGGAACCAGTCGACAGTTCATCACCTCCCGAGTCCATACTATCTGGTGTTAATGCCATCTTAACAGATGCTCCCATGCTTTTTAGGGATATTGAGAAATATCAACGTGAAGATCCGACGCTGGCTCCGATAATGGAAACCCTTTCTTCTGGGGAACATGTCGTCCCTTATGTTCTGAGGAATGGTGTTTTATGTTGCCCTTCGAGGCATGACAAGATGATGAAGGTTGTCGTTCCAGCTGTTCTTGTGCCTATGATCTTCAAATACTATCATGAGATCCCATTGGGGGGGCATCTGGGAATATTTAAAACTCGTGAAAAGATTCGTGAAATGTTCATCTGGAAGGGTATGGACGGTGAAATCCGTGAACTTGTAAAAGCGTGTAAATCTTGTTTGCTTAGTAAACCCACCATGTCCACCAAGGTAGGCCTTCTGTCTTCGCATCAAGCGTCGCGCCCCATGGAACGCCTGTATATCGATTATGTAGGACCCTTCCCCCAGTCGAAGGGAAATGCCAACAAATTCATCTTTGTATGTGTAGATGGTTTTACAAGATTTTCCTGGTTATTTCCGACTAAGCTGGCTACCGCTCAGTCCACCATTACTTGCCTAAATTCTATTTTTGCTTCTTTTGGTCCGTGCCAATATGTTGTGTCTGATAATGCTAAGGCGTTCACATCAAACCTTTTTCGTAAATTCTGTTTTGACTTGTCTATTTCTCATGTAACTACTTCTGCTTATTACCCTCAACCATCGCTGGCTGAACGGGTTAACCGTAATCTCAGGTCCGCGCTTATTGCCTATCATCATGAAGATCATTCCAGGTGGGACACGTCCTTGCATTGGTTAGCTTTTGCTTTGAATTCGGCGGTTCATGAATCACATAAATTTACTCCAGCCTCGTTGATGTTCAAGTTTGTTCCCAACACGCCGCTCTCTAACCTCTGGTCTCTGAGTGACATTCTACCCGAGACAATAGATCCGGACAACATTAAAGATCTTTGGAAGAAGGCTAAAGCCAATCTTAAAGTGTCTCATGAAAAGGTTAGGGAAAGGTATGATCGTGGACGGAGACCCACCCCTTTGAAGGTAGGTGACCAAGTTATGGTCAAGAACTTTGTTCCCGCGGGCAAGCTTGCCCCCAGATTTCATGGGCCTTGTATCATTCTCGATTTTCTTACGCCGGTTACATTGTTAGTAAGCAATCCAGCCACCGAGAGGATATTTAGGGTTCACCTGTCCCAGGTGAAACCGGTGTAATTTCTGTGTTAACTTGCTTCATATAATTGGAAAGGAATATGAAGGTTATATTTTTTTTTTGAGTTTCACTTTTAAGGCATTCTGCTCCTCCTATTATATTTTGTTTTATATGTAAGCTTTTGTAAGACCTTCCCCGATCCGTTAAACTGCCCTTCTGTCCTTACCACGGCCATTACCACGCTCCCGTCTCCTGCTATACACACTGTGGCTTGCGTATATTAAATGCCATGGATATCTGCACGCCGCTGGCCCCTCAAATTCTCCACCAAGCCTGTGCCCTCAAAAAAATGATGATGGTCCAACAATTCTGCCGCCTAGTTTTAATGTTTCAGTGCCCCCGCAGCCGCGTGGCGCCGTGCCGCGCCTGGGCTCGAGGAAGGGCCCCCTCGACCCCAGCGAGGACGACTTGTGCACGGCGAGCCGGAGCTCTCCTCCCGGCCAAGGCTGATGTGCGGCGCACGACCTGCTACTTGCCCGCAGCCTGTATATGTTCACCGCGGGCGCGGCGTGTTTCAACACCACTGCTCCCCTCATAGTGCGGGCGAGCGGTATCTCAGGGTACTTGAGGGGTCCGGGCGGCCTCCTCTGGACGCAAGCTGCAATGGCCGGTCTGGCCATCCAACTTAATCAACATCAACTATATGGACATTCCAGATCAACTTTACTACCCTTTCTTGGGTATTCTACGGCAATTTTTGGTGGACTTAGAAAATTTTCCACAACTTTAAAAACTAAAGTTTTCCTTCTGAATTCAACTTCTACAAACATAAAAACTGTACTTCTCCAGTTACAACAAAAATTTTGAAACTGAATCAAACCTCATTACGAAAATCTTATAAATTCTTCAGCAATTAATCTTCATATCCACATCATAACTTGGACCTTGTCTCAAACAGATTTCATGTGTAACCCCTGGAGGAACTTTTGGGGGGGGAGGTCTGTACCGGGCGGTACACCTCCACGCCGCTAATTTAAAATGTGCGCCAGTTGAAACTCCTCTGCTGGAGGAAGTCTGAACTTTATTGACGGTATTAATTTTCTACTTTCACAGAAGATGTCACTACCTGTAAATTTCGGAGTTTTAGAACTGTGTCATTTTTGATGTGTTTTTGTTTTGCTTGAAGTAAGAAGTGTGAACTTTCTCTTCTAGAGGACACTACTGAAGAACTACAATAGTGCACCCTAGTGCGAAGAAAAATAACTGTTCTTTGGAGAAAATTTTATTTCAAAAGTTTGTTCTTTGTTAAATTTCTTTCTGTTATTGTTTAAGTTGGCTGTATACCCCTCTCTTTCCCCTTGTTTTGCATTTAACCAATACCGAATTTCCGTTATTAATTTCTGACCAATCATAGGTATCTTCCCTCAACTTGAATATGTTGCTGTATCCTACCCAATAAAAAATTTGTGGGAGGGTGTTTTCATTCCCCTAACACCTAGAACCTTCCGCGAGAGTATATAAACTGCTGATTTTAGGGTCTCTGCGCCACTTCTGTTCCATCTTTCTGTGTGTAAAGTACATAGCAGGGGGCGGGAAGCGCCTCTTTCTTCTCCAGCTGTTCAACACCAGGTAATGGCCTCTTAATAACTTCTTTTCTTGCTAGGTCGGCAGCTTAACTCTCGGGGCGGGTTCGAAGCGTTTCCACTATGTAACCTTTTCCTAAAATGTAACTACTCTTTTCATCTATTCTCTTTTAAAACTGCATATCGGGATAGAGAGTGCTTAACCCTCTCGAGCTCCCAATCATATTGTTTTGAGGTGAACTTATTTTCTCAACCTATTCTTCGTTAACGTAAAACAAATTGTTCTTTTCTAAAGTCACCTCTGTAGTATGGGATTAGCCCTTGCATTAGTGGCCTAGAGCCGGATTAGGTTTTAAAAACAAGTGTATTAGGAGTGCAGATCGCCTCCTCTCAAATTGTTATTTTAGAGGTCATGTAATTACCCCTTTTCATTTAATAGACCTCAGTAGATTGGGTATTTTACCCCTGTGTCTATGTCCAGTGAGGACAACTTGAAGGTGGAGGTCGGTGTGGCCTTTGAGAGGCTTAAAGTTGAGAGCGAGTGGCTCTTTTGTAAATTGAGTGTTGTATGCCTCGTGGAGGCTTTTCAGTGTAATTTGGAGCTAGGGCTCCTAGGCATGAATGGGGTTTTCTGCCCCTCTGTTGAAACTTGTGTTTGGGGTAAAACTGAGCTGATTGCCCAAGCATTGTGTTTTCAGGGCTCGAAGCCCAAATCCTGTAAATATTGTAACTACCCTTTGACTTGATACTTTGTACCTGCCATGCTTGTTATTTCTTTGTTTTTGAAAAGAAAATATAACCTTGTTAAATTTTAAATTAATTTTACTTTCGTAGTTTGAGACCCGTTCACACCCGCACCTTCTTTCACGCATAACTACCACAAAAACACGGTAACAAGTGGTAGCAGAGCGTGGTTGAATGGGTCTCAATTTAGCCCCTTTTGACGGCTAAACATTGTTTTGTTCCGAACTCTAACAATTTTCTCAGTTGCTGGAATTTTTTTTGAGTTTTTCAAAATTGTTCTGTCATCATGCCCGGACCTCGCGATGTTCTCCATCTTAACTATTTGCGCAAGGAGGAGTTGATCTATGAGTTAACTATCAGAAATGTACAATCTGGAGGCACGGTTGCAGTAGACACAAACAAGCTTAGAGAGTCCTTAGATTTGCCCATTTCCATCCCCAATTTGGGAGAGAAAGAAATTGACGACTCTCTTTCCACGATCACGGAGAATATTACTGGGCTAGCTTCTGCAGTTAGTTTTTTTGATGAAAATGATCCTTCTCCCAATCAAATTAAGCGTGTGCAAGCTAGGCTGTTTCATTTTTCGAATAGAGTTAACGATCTGTTGTCTCTAAAGTTGAATGACGTTCAGAAGAAGGAAGCTAGTACGCTGCTTGAAAATATGTCTGAATTATCTAGCAAAGTCACTCAATTGTTAACTGGGGAAGTTCCTCCCAAAAGCGACCTACCCACCACAGTGAATGCAGGTAGTGAGGAAGCGCCTCCCAAGGGAGAAGTCAATAGAATAACCGTTGCTGCTCAAACTATCCCTGCCCCATTGGACAACGAATCTGAACGCCGTGCATCGTTGAGTAACATCCGTTCGGAATTAACTTCCTTGCCATTGAAACCTTTGCCTACTATGTCACCCGGGTTCAGTAGCTTGCCTCATCCATTGGCAATGTTGCTCAGAGGTATCTCTAAATTTTCCGTTAACACCACCAGTGACGTAATTTCATTTTTAAGATTTCTAGTTGAATTTCAGGATCATGCCCTTGTGTTTTCTCTTTCTCCATGTCAAATTTTGCAAATTATCTATCCTTATGCAATTGGTATTCTCTCTGACAAAATAGTAAGAGCCATAGCCGAACAGTCATCTATTGAAGATTTTCATGCACATCTGCTTGCAAATTTTATTCCCGCCCGCGCGAGGTCATCTCTGATTCAGAAGTACTATTATCGTGTACAGCGTTTGGATGAAAACCTGGCTGACTTCATCCAAGATATTAAATTCTATACTAGGGTGTTTGCTCTTCACTTTCCGGAGGATCAGATTGTACAGGCTATTGTAGAGGGAATTTCACCTCCCTATAGGTCATATTTGTGTTTCGCGGCGTGCCCGCAAACTTTCTCTGAACTTGAAGCATTGGCCGTCTCAGCAGAAGGAGTTAGATACGCCGATTCTTTGCGTGTAGCGAAAGAACCCCCGCCTTCCTTTAGTAATACTCGGCCTCCACCTCGCCGATCAGTCACCCCTCGTAAATGTTATGCTTGTGGGTCGCCTGACCACCTGCGCAATAAGTGTCCACTGATCAAGTCGAGTGGGACAAGGAATGGGGCTGGTTCATCACAAGGCTGTTTTAAATGTGGGGCTTTCTCACATATCGCCAAGAATTGCCCAAACTCAAATAGCACCCCCTCCTGCTCAACTTCTGGTGCAAATTCCACCTATGCCAATAATAAAAAGTGACTAGTGGCTTCGGCTGAGTCGACTAATCCATCTTCCCGGGACTCAGCCCCTGGTAAACAGGTTGTAAATTCAGGGAACGAGCAGTCTTCAAATTCATCTTTTGAATGCCCTAAAGAATGTCTTAGGATTGCGGCGGATACCCCCGCACCTATTCCTTTTCTTAAGGTTGAGTTAAATAACGAGCCTATAACCGCTCTATTAGATTCAGGTAGTGTTTGTTCAATTATTTCGGACCTATGGTATTCAAAATTTAAGTCTGTTTGTAAACTACCTGACTATGTCTCCTCTCCTGTTCAATATGTTTCGGCTAATTCATCCCCATTAGAAATTCTAGGTTCCTTATTGGTCCAAATTCGTATTTTTAAATTTACATGGAAAACCAAACTGTTTGTGGCTAAGCACTTGTCTTGCCCCATCATACTGGGAGCGGACTTCATTTCTCACACTGGTCTTGTGCTCGGTCTTCAGAGTAAGTCGTGCACATTCAAATTTGCGTCCAAATGTAAAATTCCCTTGTTAAAGTGTAATTCTGTGCCATGTTCATCTATTTCGCCTACCCAGGATGAGATGTTGTTAGACCTTAGACATCTACCTGAGGAGCAGGCTGATAGTATTCGTAAATTATGTCAGTCATTTCCAGAGGTGTTTTCTGATACTCTTGGTGTTACTGACCTTATTGAATACAAAATTGAGGTCACGGATTCGATTCCTGTCCGTTTTCCACCATATAGGCTATCTCCACCTAAAATGAAGGCATTGAAAGAAATCATCGATCAAATGTTGAAGGATGGTATTATTAGGCCCTCTAAGTCGGCGTATTCTTCGCCTATTTTTCTAGTCCCGAAACCCCAAGGAGGCTTCAGGCCTGTCATTGATTATAGGGCTCTCAATCGGAAGGTGGTGTTGCAATCTGTGCCCCTTCCTGACCTTCATTCTTGCTTTTCATGGTTTCGTAAGGCCAAGTTCTTTACTATCTTGGACTTGAATCAGGCCTATAATTAAATTCCCCTTGCCGAAGAGTCTAAACATCTTACAGCGTTTGCCACGGACTGGAACTTATACGAATACAACCGCGTGCCTTTCGGGCTCCCCACGGGAGCAGCTGTACTCACTAGGCTACTAGATAGGGTCTTCTCCGACATCAAATTTGAGTACTTATATCACTACTTGGATGATGTCGTCATATTTTCAGAAACTTTTGAAGAACATCTAGATCATCTGCGAGAAGTTCTCAATCGCCTTCGTAAGGCTGGGTTAACCGTTAAGTTGTCCAAGGTTGCCTTTGCTAAGACCTCTATGTCATTCCTAGGGCATATTGTATCACCTGATGGTGTAGCAGTCGATCATTCTAGAACACAGGCCATCCGTGATTTTAAACCTCCCAAGGCCATTAAAGGTATCGCCAGGTTCATTGGTATGGTGAATTTCTTCAGGAAGTTTATTCCTAACTTCGCTAATAGAGCGGCGCCCTTAAACCTTCTTCGTAGGAAAGGCATCAAATTCGAGTGGGGACCTTCTCAACAAGCCGCTTTTGAAGATCCTAAATTAGCTCTCTGCAATGCCCCTGTACTTGCTATGCCTAATTTCTCGAAGAAATTCATCGTCCAAACCGACGCGTCATCGTCAGCAGTAGCTGCAGCCCTTCTTCAAGAGACTGAACTAGGGAGGCGACCCATCGCCTATGCATCCAGGACCTTGTCGGCTCAAGAAACCAAGTATTCCATCTATGAGCTCGAAGGTTTGGCAGTCTTATTCGCCTTAGAAAAGTTCCGTCTCTATCTGGAACACGTCAAATTCGACCTGGAGACAGATAATCAAGCTTTAAGCTGGGTCTTAGGTAGGCCGCGTCGTACTGGTCGTATAGCCCGTTGGGCCATCCGTATTTCTGCCTTCCAATTCGATGTCAGGCATATCAGAGGTACCGAAAATGTTGTTGCTGATGGACTCAGCCGTATGTTTTCTAACGACGTCGAGACCCAGGAACCAGTCGACAGTTCATCACCTCCCGAGTCCATACTATCTGGTGTTAATGCCATCTTAACAGATGCTCCCATGCTTTTTAGGGATATTGAGAAATATCAACGTGAAGATCCGACGCTGGCTCCGATAATGGAAACCCTTTCTTCTGGGGAACATGTCGTCCCTTATGTTCTGAGGAATGGTGTTTTATGTTGCCCTTCGAGGCATGACAAGATGATGAAGGTTGTCGTTCCAGCTGTTCTTGTGCCTATGATCTTCAAATACTATCATGAGATCCCATTGGGGGGGCATCTGGGAATATTTAAAACTCGTGAAAAGATTCGTGAAATGTTCATCTGGAAGGGTATGGACGGTGAAATCCGTGAACTTGTAAAAGCGTGTAAATCTTGTTTGCTTAGTAAACCCACCATGTCCACCAAGGTAGGCCTTCTGTCTTCGCATCAAGCGTCGCGCCCCATGGAACGCCTGTATATCGATTATGTAGGACCCTTCCCCCAGTCGAAGGGAAATGCCAACAAATTCATCTTTGTATGTGTAGATGGTTTTACAAGATTTTCCTGGTTATTTCCGACTAAGCTGGCTACCGCTCAGTCCACCATTACTTGCCTAAATTCTATTTTTGCTTCTTTTGGTCCGTGCCAATATGTTGTGTCTGATAATGCTAAGGCGTTCACATCAAACCTTTTTCGTAAATTCTGTTTTGACTTGTCTATTTCTCATGTAACTACTTCTGCTTATTACCCTCAACCATCGCTGGCTGAACGGGTTAACCGTAATCTCAGGTCCGCGCTTATTGCCTATCATCATGAAGATCATTCCAGGTGGGACACGTCCTTGCATTGGTTAGCTTTTGCTTTGAATTCGGCGGTTCATGAATCACATAAATTTACTCCAGCCTCGTTGATGTTCAAGTTTGTTCCCAACACGCCGCTCTCTAACCTCTGGTCTCTGAGTGACATTCTACCCGAGACAATAGATCCGGACAACATTAAAGATCTTTGGAAGAAGGCTAAAGCCAATCTTAAAGTGTCTCATGAAAAGGTTAGGGAAAGGTATGATCGTGGACGGAGACCCACCCCTTTGAAGGTAGGTGACCAAGTTATGGTCAAGAACTTTGTTCCCGCGGGCAAGCTTGCCCCCAGATTTCATGGGCCTTGTATCATTCTCGATTTTCTTACGCCGGTTACATTGTTAGTAAGCAATCCAGCCACCGAGAGGATATTTAGGGTTCACCTGTCCCAGGTGAAACCGGTGTAATTTCTGTGTTAACTTGCTTCATATAATTGGAAAGGAATATGAAGGTTATATTTTTTTTTTGAGTTTCACTTTTAAGGCATTCTGCTCCTCCTATTATATTTTGTTTTATATGTAAGCTTTTGTAAGACCTTCCCCGATCCGTTAAACTGCCCTTCTGTCCTTACCACGGCCATTACCACGCTCCCGTCTCCTGCTATACACACTGTGGCTTGCGTATATTAAATGCCATGGATATCTGCACGCCGCTGGCCCCTCAAATTCTCCACCAAGCCTGTGCCCTCAAAAAAATGATGATGGTCCAACAATTCTGCCGCCTAGTTTTAATGTTTCAGTGCCCCCGCAGCCGCGTGGCGCCGTGCCGCGCCTGGGCTCGAGGAAGGGCCCCCTCGACCCCAGCGAGGACGACTTGTGCACGGCGAGCCGGAGCTCTCCTCCCGGCCAAGGCTGATGTGCGGCGCACGACCTGCTACTTGCCCGCAGCCTGTATATGTTCACCGCGGGCGCGGCGTGTTTCAACACCACTGCTCCCCTCATAGTGCGGGCGAGCGGTATCTCAGGGTACTTGAGGGGTCCGGGCGGCCTCCTCTGGACGCAAGCTGCAATGGCCGGTCTGGCCATCCAACTTAATCAACATCAACTATATGGACATTCCAGATCAACTTTACTACCCTTTCTTGGGTATTCTACGGCAATTTTTGGTGGACTTAGAAAATTTTCCACAACTTTAAAAACTAAAGTTTTCCTTCTGAATTCAACTTCTACAAACATAAAAACTGTACTTCTCCAGTTACAACAAAAATTTTGAAACTGAATCAAACCTCATTACGAAAATCTTATAAATTCTTCAGCAATTAATCTTCATATCCACATCATAACTTGGACCTTGTCTCAAACAGATTTCATGTGTAACCCCTGGAGGAACTTTTGGGGGGGGAGGTCTGTACCGGGCGGTACACCTCCACGCCGCTAATTTAAAATGTGCGCCAGTTGAAACTCCTCTGCTGGAGGAAGTCTGAACTTTATTGACGGTATTAATTTTCTACTTTCACAGAAGATGTCACTACCTGTAAATTTCGGAGTTTTAGAACTGTGTCATTTTTGATGTGTTTTTGTTTTGCTTGAAGTAAGAAGTGTGAACTTTCTCTTCTAGAGGACACTACTGAAGAACTACAATAGTGCACCCTAGTGCGAAGAAAAATAACTGTTCTTTGGAGAAAATTTTATTTCAAAAGTTTGTTCTTTGTTAAATTTCTTTCTGTTATTGTTTAAGTTGGCTGTATACCCCTCTCTTTCCCCTTGTTTTGCATTTAACCAATACCGAATTTCCGTTATTAATTTCTGACCAATCATAGGTATCTTCCCTCAACTTGAATATGTTGCTGTATCCTACCCAATAAAAAATTTGTGGGAGGGTGTTTTCATTCCCCTAACACCTAGAACCTTCCGCGAGAGTATATAAACTGCTGATTTTAGGGTCTCTGCGCCACTTCTGTTCCATCTTTCTGTGTGTAAAGTACATAGCAGGGGGCGGGAAGCGCCTCTTTCTTCTCCAGCTGTTCAACACCAGGTAATGGCCTCTTAATAACTTCTTTTCTTGCTAGGTCGGCAGCTTAACTCTCGGGGCGGGTTCGAAGCGTTTCCACTATGTAACCTTTTCCTAAAATGTAACTACTCTTTTCATCTATTCTCTTTTAAAACTGCATATCGGGATAGAGAGTGCTTAACCCTCTCGAGCTCCCAATCATATTGTTTTGAGGTGAACTTATTTTCTCAACCTATTCTTCGTTAACGTAAAACAAATTGTTCTTTTCTAAAGTCACCTCTGTAGTATGGGATTAGCCCTTGCATTAGTGGCCTAGAGCCGGATTAGGTTTTAAAAACAAGTGTATTAGGAGTGCAGATCGCCTCCTCTCAAATTGTTATTTTAGAGGTCATGTAATTACCCCTTTTCATTTAATAGACCTCAGTAGATTGGGTATTTTACCCCTGTGTCTATGTCCAGTGAGGACAACTTGAAGGTGGAGGTCGGTGTGGCCTTTGAGAGGCTTAAAGTTGAGAGCGAGTGGCTCTTTTGTAAATTGAGTGTTGTATGCCTCGTGGAGGCTTTTCAGTGTAATTTGGAGCTAGGGCTCCTAGGCATGAATGGGGTTTTCTGCCCCTCTGTTGAAACTTGTGTTTGGGGTAAAACTGAGCTGATTGCCCAAGCATTGTGTTTTCAGGGCTCGAAGCCCAAATCCTGTAAATATTGTAACTACCCTTTGACTTGATACTTTGTACCTGCCATGCTTGTTATTTCTTTGTTTTTGAAAAGAAAATATAACCTTGTTAAATTTTAAATTAATTTTACTTTCGTAGTTTGAGACCCGTTCACACTCGCACCTTCTTTCACGCATAACTACCACAAAAACACGGTAACAATAATAATAATAATAATACCCGTGTGGGGATTTACCGGTTACCTCCATCGGGCGCGTCCCATTGGAATTGGGGAAGTTCGCTGGCTCTGCCGCCAGCAGAGTCAGAGGGTAGTAGGGAAATAAAATACCACCGTGAAAAAAAAAAACTGGTCCCTTGCCAGCGTTACGGCGAAGACTGGTAAATGACCAGAAGCCAGAAAACATCTTGAGGCAACCTCTAGGTCTAACAACCCTAGTTGTAAAAGGATGGGTACCCGTCCAAAGCAAAGTCAAGTCAAAAAGCATGATGGCACAACATTTCATGAAACATAACCCAGGGGGTAAATCTTCGGATAAATCCCTCGTCGTGAACGCCACGGCGTACGAGTCTCGTTCGGATTCTGGGTTAGACTCGACATCATGCAAGAGACTAGTCGGAGCGTCTCGGTGTACCCCGAAGAGTGAAAAACTCAGGTCAAAATCTGAAACCTTTCTAGCAACTTTCAACATAAATTCACTTACACAAACTGGCAAGCTGAAAACCCTCACCAAAGCTCTTCACGAAAATCAGATATCCATAATGGCCCTACAGGAAACAAGGTACCCAGATGAAGAGATTTTTGAATCCGAAGGCTAGCGATTTTTCAAGAGCAAAGCGCAAAGAGGAATCCTCAATGGAGCTGTGATGCTTGGAACCGCGTTTGCTGTTAGAACCAAGATCCTTAAATCGGTTGCAAATTTCGAACCTGTGAATGACAGATTGTCTATACTCACAATTAAATACGCGAACAAAACCTACGCCCTAGTTAACGCACATGCTCCTACAAACGATAAGAACAAGTCTGATCCAGACGAAGTTGATAATTTCTGGGACCTACTGGATGAAAAATTAAACAAAATCCCCAAACACCATGTCAAGTTTCTTTTGGGTGACTTCAATGCCCAACTAGGTCGTGAACAGAAGTACAAGAGAGTTATAGGAAATTATCCTGCTCACAAAAGAACCAATCCCAACGGCAAAAGACTGGTGTCCATCTACGAAAATCACAATCTGCAGGTCATGTCGATCCACTTTCGCCATCTACCCAGAAAGCAAATGACTTGGCGTTCTCCCGTCCAAGCTCTCGGAGAGTTCCAAATTGATCATGTTGCAATCTCCAGGAGAAACAGCCCTGAGATTATGGATGTCAAGGTAAAGAAAGGCATCAATGTGTCCTCAGATCATTATATGTCTCTTATCAAATTCAAACCAATTCCCGCAAACACAGGGAAGACAACCAAACAGATCACACGCTTCGACAATGATAAACTTCGGCAAAGGGTCGAGGAGTTAAAGGAGAAGGCTAGACCAAATGACACTGACTTTAACAACGCCAAAAGTCTCCTTGTTGAGGCCGCCAAAGACGTTGCAGAAATCAAGAGAGGCAAAAAGCGTGCCTGGTGGAATGGTACCTGCGAATCAGTCCTCCAAGAAAGACTCAATGCGTGGAAACAGTACTACTCTACGAAGTCTGAAAATGATTGGGAAACCTAAAAACCCAACGTGCCCAAGCAGCTAGGGTGTTCAGAACTGAGAAACGTAAATACGAAAAATCTCTCATTGAAAAGATAGAACAAAACTTTAGGAAGAATGAAAGCAGAGACTACTACAGAGCCTTCAAACGCAAACTCACTGGCCATAAACCACTATCTCTATGCTTTGAGCGAAAGGACGGCACACTGGCGACATCAAATGAAGAAAATTGCAGCATTCTGACAGATTACTTCAAGAATTTACTTAATTGCTCTAAACCTCAAAGCGCCATTGAGACCAAGGAACCCTTACTCAGGTACCCAGATTCCAGACCACCTGACAGAGATGAAATCAAGCGCCACATTGCCCGTCTCAAAAATAACAAAGCGCCGGGGGAAGACTCAGTAGTAGAAGAACTATGGAAATATGCCCCAGAGGAATCACTTGATATCTTGCAAAAGCAAATAGAAGAAATTTGGAACAAGGAGACCCTACCCGAAGATTGGAAAATAGCTTTGATCCATCCATTACACAAAAAAGGCAGCATGAAGAACATCAACAACTACAGAGGAATATCTTTGCTACCCGTGACTTACAAAATTCTATCACTTGCCATCCTGGAGCGTTTGGAAGCACAAGTCGAACATCAAATAGGTGAATACCAAGGAGGGTTCAGAAAAGGTCGCTCAACAGCTGAACAGATCCAAAATCTCAAATCATCAGATATTGTACACTAAGGTCCAAGCAGTATGTGTCTGTCTTTGTGGACTTTAAGAAAGCGTACGACTCCATTGACCGGGAAGTCCTGCTAAACATCTTAAATGAATTTGGAGTTGATTTGAAACTGCTGGCATTAATTAGAGCCACCCTGACCGATACAAAATCCAAGGTGAAGTTCCACGAATGTCTCTCGCATTCCTTTGACATCAAAACAGGAGTCCGACAAGGTGATGGGCTATCCCCGATACTCTTCAACTGTGTTCTTGAAAAGATCATCAGAACCTGGCGGGTGAGATTACAGGAAACCAACTACAGTCCATTGAGAATAGGAACCAAATCCAAGGGGATCGCAACAGACTGCTTAGCATTTGCCGATGATATTGCTGTTCTCTCAAACGACATAGAAACCGCTAGAGCTCAAGTTGAAATTTTAAAGGAAATTGCCGAAAAAACTGGTTTGCAGATATCGTTTGAGAAAACAGAAGTAATGACTAACATCAAAGAGGATCCACCAAAACTCCATACAAAATACGGGGACATCACCCGAGTAGACAATTTCAAATACCTGTTTGAGATCATCATGAAAAATGGAGTGGACAAAGAAGCACTTCAGGAGCGAGTACGCAAACTGGAAATAGCCAACCAAACATCCCGCACAATCTTCAACAAAAAATGCCTTTCCCAAAACACCAAGATACGTCACTATGAAACAGTTCTGAAGCCAGTAGTTCTATATGCAGCCGAAACCCTGTCTCTAAATGCCAACAAATGACTCCTTGAAGAACTGGAGAAAAGAGAACGCAAAATTGTGAGAGGAATCTTGGGATCAACGTACAGAAATGGAATCCATCAAAAGAGATCCAACAAGGAAGTCTACAGCAAAATAGAGAAAATTACCGACACGATCAGAAAAAGACGGGCACGATTTTACGGTCATCTGAAAAGAATGGACGGAAGAAAGTTAACTAAAGAAATCTTTCACTTTTTTGATTCAAACCCCAAAACCACAATTCCCTGGTTTAGAAATACCAAAGAAGACCTGCAAATGCTACATATCTCAGCTGAAGACGCCCTTAACAGAGATCTCTTCCGCAAGAAAATATTGACGAACGGGCTAAACCGACACGAGCAGCCGAAGAGAAGACACGGTGCCCCTTGGACAGAGGAGCGTAAGCAGGCCCACTCGCAAAGAATGAGGAAAATTTGGGCTGTAAAGAAGGCCAAGTTCAGTGTCAAATGCAACAAGACTTAACGTGGTCCTTGATGGCCCCAGCGAATTATATAATAATAATAATAATAATAATAATAATAATAATAATAATAATAATAATAATAATAATAAAGTCTATATCCCCCCCAAAAAAATTACACTACAACACAGTTGTCAAACCAGAAGCGCTTTTTGCACCAGAAACTCTGATAATTTGTAGCAGATCACAAATAAAAAACATCGAAAAACAAGAGAGGAACGTTCTCAGGGAAATTCTAGGACCTAAATGCGAAAATGGTATTTGAATGAAAAGGAAATCACAGGAAATCTGTCAATTAACAGAAAAATCATAGACACCATTAGAAAAAGGAAATTAAAAGTCTATGGTCACCTGATCAGGATGGATAACATTAGGATAACAAAGAAAATTCTGAATCTCGCAGTATCTCTAAAATTCACAACAACTGGCTCACATAAATAAACAAAGATCTTCAGAAAATTGGTATAATGAAGAAGTCTTGCAAGAGATAAAACATTCAGAAATGTCATAAACAAACACGAATTTGCTTATCAACCTAAAATACAAGCTACAGGATGAACGGAGGTACGCAAAAAGAAGCACAGCGAAGGATTAAGAGATTTTGGGGAGACAAGAAGAAACGTTGTGCTAAATAAGTTCACATGCACTCCTTAGTCGGGCATAACCAATCAAAATAAATAAATTAAATAAATAAATAAATAAATAAATAAATAAATAAATAAATAAATAAATAAATAAATAAATAAATAAATAATGAAGTGAAGGATACTGTTTGAGCAATGTAGTGGGGTGAGTCATCACGGGAGAATTGTTGAAATGAAATGTAGGACGTTTTAATGGAGATAGGTATGTATGTGATACCACTTCAGCAAGAGACGAGGGAGTAGATGAATATTAGAAACGATAATTCAGGAACTAAACTGCATGCCTTATAATTTTAAAAGCTCATATGTCTTGTCTGGACGTTCGCTGTCATTTAGAGTGCTGAGAACTTTTAATTTCAAATGCGGAATGTCAATTACGATAAAAGCTTCTATTACACTGAATGAAGGCGTCCACCTCCTCTTTGTATGAGCTCTTCAGTCCACTAAAATTAATGGATACGAACTACAATAACTTAGTCTATCTGAAGTGGCATACTCGGTTCCCGAGTTAGCGCGATTCTATCAATCATCTAAAATGTGAACAATACTTATGACCAGCCTGGTGAAGACTATAGAACCAATATTGTATAAGTTCGAATTATTTTCTAGAGCAGACCTCCCTGTGAGTGGTGAAGGTAGAATCCATACACGGTATCGCTTGTCTCATAAGAAGGGACTGAAAAGGGCCCTCATCTTGGCAGTGCCCGGTTGCGTGGTGTGGCAAGAGAAGTCCTGGCTTTCTGAGCCTGAGTACACCGGGCGAGTTGGCCGTGCGCGTAGAGGCGCGCGGCTGTGAGCTTGCATCCGGGACATCGTAGGTTCGAATCCCACTGTCGGCAGCCCTGAAGATGGTTTTCCGTGGTTTCCCATTTTCACACCAGTCAAATGCTGGGGCTGTACCTTAATTACTGCCACGGCCGCTTCCTTCCAACTCCTAGGCCTTTCCTATCCCATCGTCGCCAGAAGACCTATCTGTGTCGGTGCGACGTAAAGCCAGTAGCAAGAAAAAAAAGAGCCTGAGTACACGAATTCGATTCCTTCTCAGTCCATTGGTATTTGAAGGTGTTCAAACAGGCCAACCTCGAGCCACCAAACCCCATGATGCAACAGCCCCGAAGGTCCATGGCAAACCAGACCACTGCTCGGCCCGAAGGTCTGCAGATTCATCGTACCAAACACACACCTCATAACTTTCAGGCATTTGGGTTGAGCAGCAGTCGCTTGATAGGCCAAAGTCCTTCGGGGCTCTTGCACCATGGGGGTAGGTCCCCCTATGGGTGGTAGAATAAAGCCCACGGTATCCCCTGCCTGTCGTACGAGGAGACAAAAAGGGGTACCAAGGGCGTGGGCTGGCGACCACGGGGCCCTTAGCTGAGTCTCGGTATTGCTTCCACCTACTTGTGCCAGGATCCTCACTTTCATCTATCCTATTCGACCTCCCTTGGTCAACTCTTGTTCTTTTCCGACCCCCACGGTATTAGAGCACTCCAGGCCTAGGGAGTCTTTCATTTTCACGTCCTCCGTGCCCCTTGTCTTCCTTTACCCGATACCTTCATTTTTGGAAGTGTCGGATCTCTTCCAGTTTTCTCTCTGATTAGTGTTATATATGGGATGGTTGCCTAGTTGTATTTCCTCTTAAAACAATAAACACCACCACAACCACCACCATGCGGGGGTGTTGGTGTTAAGAGGGGATGATTGCCTAGTCGTACCACCGAGGACAAATATAATATTTCGATTTTTTCGCATCGTGTGAATGTGACTCTCAGACACAACCTACACGTAAGTTAAGCACTTGCCCTACACATAAACAGTAGAATGGGGACGATGGGTTAGGGGAACTACTGTTTATATTTTCCATATGTATAAACTTAAGAGTACTTGTTGTATAATGACAAAACCGAATATACACGAGTATTTATTTCTTAATACTAAATATATATCTATATCCAGATAACAAAAAGTAATATTCCTACGAAAAGTTTAAAACTTGTATTTTGTAATGACAATTAGAGAATTCGCCGCCTCTGTGGTGTAGTGGTTAGCGTGATTAGCTGCCACCTCCGGAGGCCCGGGTTCGATTCCCGGCTCTGCCACAAAATTTGAAAAGTGGTACGAGGGCTGGAACGGGGTCCACTCAGCCTCGGGAGGTCAACTGAGTAGAGGTGGGTTCGATTCCCACCTCAGCCATCCTGGAAGTGGTTTTCCGTGGTTTCCCACTTCTCCTCCAGGCGAATGCCGGGATGGTACCTAACTTACGGCCACGGCCGCTTCCTTCCCTCTTCCTTGCCTATCCCTTCTAATCTTCCCATCCCTCCACAAGGCCCCTGTTCAGCATAGCAGGTGAGGCCGCCTGGGCGAGGTACTGGTCATACTCCCCAGTTGTATCCCCCGACCAAGAGTCTGAGTCTCCAGGACACTGCCCTTGAGGCGGTAGAGGTGGGATCCCTCGCTAAGTCCGAAGGAAAATCCGAACCTGGAGGGTAAACAGATGATGATGATGATGAATTAGAGAATTCGGTGATAGCGATAACAGCTGAAATAAATTTTTCGTTCAAACGAAATTCTGTTCAAAAATAGAAAACAGAAGTCGTCGCTTTTTCATTAGCAAATGACAGTGATCACTGCCAAAAATTATTTTTCACTCCTATGAAGATTTGTTCTAAAATAGCAAACAAATCTATGTTCGAACATTCTTTGTTAGATCTCTGCTGATAGTGTCAGTAATATGGTTTACCGAGCGGAGTGGCTGAGCGTGTTAATGCGCTACGGTTACGGAACAAAGCTCTGCATTCAGGAGACGAGCGGGTTCGAAACCCACCGTCGGCTGTTCTGAGAAGGGTTTTCAGTTTTCACTTCCAGGCAAATGCCGGGCCAGTTCCTATTATGCCACAGCAAATTCCTTCCACCTCCTCATCCAATTGCATTTACTGTCATTCATCTTCATTAGCTCCTCGATTGAGGTTGGCGACAGGAAGGGCATCCGGGCGTAAAAGAACATGTCATACAATCTCATCTCATCTTACCTCACCCCCGACCCCGTATTGGGAAACTAGACTAACGGGTAGACATACAGTGTCGGTAATTTACTTTGGTTAGTTGTATTAATTTTATTATGCACGCCAGTGTCAAAGTTATAGTACTATATTTCGCAGCAAAGAAAGTTAAAAGTAAATTTTAGACAAAATGGTACAAGTACGGCCTCACTCCAATCTAATGGTGTATTCCTCACCCTTGCTCGCTATGGCGGGAAGGGATAGGAGAGGAGGGATGGAAATTCCATGTTAAACGAGAAGAAATTCCTATGCTGTAAGGTGGGGATTGAAATGTAGAAAACCGGGCGAGTTGGCCGTGCGGTTAGGGGCGCGCAGCTGTGAACTTGCATCCGGGAGATAGTGGGTTCGAGCCTCACTGTCGGTAGACCTGAAGGTGGTTTTCCGTGGTTTCCCATTTTTACACCTTAATTAAGGCCACGGCCGCTTCCTTCCCACTCCTAGCCCTTTCCTATCCCATTCTCGCCATAAGACCTATCTGTGTCGATGCGACTTAAAACCAATAGAAAAAAAAGGAAATACAGAAACGAAAGACTTTACCGCAGAGTCGGTCAAAAACAAAAATTTATCGAAACAGATCAAATGGGAAAGACGGAAGGGAGTGCCTGGCACGAGTGCACTGGAAGTAATGCCGCGCTCTTTGGCCGCCATATTACTTACATGGAGAAAAGTAAGCCAGATGCTATAGTTACAGACAATTTAGAATGAGTAAGAATGGTATTACCACATGGATTCGTTTGAAGGAGGAAACGAAGTGCAAAGAAAAAATATTTTAAATGCATGTAAAGGAACTTAATTCTAAAAGATTTTAATACTTTTAATAAATAAACCTCTGTGTTAAGTTTCAATTCTGATTCATTTAAACTTCACGTGAAAATGTGTTAAAATACATTATATTTACAATTTGTGACCAAATTTCATTTTTTCTAGGTTGACAAACTTAGTCTCTTTGCACGTAAGCGTGTAGAACAGTTTTTAATTTAATTTGGTTATATTTATTAGCAACTACAGAAATTGTTTTTTATTATTCATTATTTAAATATTATACATTTGTTTACTTATTTACTTTATTTCACGAAGGCTTATCGGTAGGAAATAGTGTCTGCAATTTTTGTGACCGTAATCGAGACTGTTCGCAGTCGGGATGACACCCTCCTAGAGAGTACACCCAAAGAACACCACATTTTAAGGAATAACAAGAAGAACGAGTAACTTACCAAGTAAGGCCACGGTCAAAACCTTCCCAGTCCTTACCATTTTCCATTCTACCCTTACTGAAAATCTGTATGTGTTAGTATGACGTTGAACCTCTAGTAAAACTGAAAATAACTTACTGAGCCTTCAACCGGAAGTCTACGGTTATCTTGCCAGTCATCATCGTCGGAACTCGAGTCCGACGTGAAATCCGAGCTGAAGTAGCATTCTCCGGAACCATACTTCGTGAAGTAGTGGACCACGGCAAACTGAAACAGCCATTAAGGTAAATAAATAAATAAATAAATAAATAAATAAATAAATAAATAAATAAATAAATAAATAAATAAATAAATCAAAAGGTTTCTCACCTGAATGATTGTAGCGAAAATGAAACCAAATGAAAGGAATACGAAGAAGTCAAGCGCAGTGGGGTAGGGCACCTTTGGGAGATCTGTCCGCGCCTCCAGTCCTAAGAACGTCATTGTTAGTACCGTGGTTATACCTGAAAAAATATAAACGTTACAATTATTTGCATGCTCAGGAGTTTTAAGCAACGGACTATTTGTTGGAATAAGTGGTTGATGATGATTATTGTTTTAAATGACATAGCAACATGATTATCACTCCTTAACAATGTGTGTAGTAATAGATACAGAGGAGCGATTTTTTGTAACATTTTGTTTGAAAGAAAGACTAAACCAATCGTACTCCGAATGGTCTCAAATTAAAGCTTTCTCTTTGAATATTTGCAGTGGGTCTTTAAAATAAGACATTTGTACGACTATATATTTTTCAAGCATTAAAATATACCATCGTCTTCATTCCCCTGCAACAGCACGCTAATGAAACCGTCGGGTTTAGCAGTGCTTGTACGTACGTTGGTTCATTCGGCGATTTGTGGAACTTCTTTCTACGCTCTGCCAATTTGTTTCTTGCGCAAACGTGTAGCGGCAATGCATTCAGCATGGAAGTTCGCGGAATATGAAGCGTTAAGTTACTAGAAGGGAAAATAAGTACTAAAACGAGATGTGCAAAAGAAGTACTGTAAGATTTATGTTACTGTAATCCTAAACGATTGTAGTGTCCTGCGGACGTAGGAATTTTTCCATGCAGCTTTATAACCCGTTGGAAGTGTACCGGTACGTCACGAAGATGATCCATTCAAACATCCTTAAATGCCACTGACGTATCCACGTGATCTTGGCAACAGAAAGCGATTAACTAATTGCGCCCCTTAGGTCGGCCTTAAGGGTTTCTCTTATAAGAGGGACTGAAAGGGTAACCCCAGGGGATGTAATTGTAGGAGTGTTGGTTTGTGACCACGGGGACCCTAGTAGAGTCTGGTATTATTTCCGCATACTTGTGACAGGTTTCTCACCACCTTTCTTATCTGATCGTCTTTGGTTAACTGTTGTACTCTTCCGGCTCCGACGGTATTAAGTTTGTGTGGTCTGACCAGTCTTTACTACACCTTTGGTGGTTCTTTCCTTACTTTTCCCAATTTATTTAATTAATTAATTAATTTAGGGGCGGCCTGGCCGAGGCGGTAAAGGCGTGCTCGATTCGCCCGGAAGGACGTGGGTTCGAATCCCCGTCAGGAAGTCGTAAAATTTAAGAAACGAGATTTCCACTTCCGGAGGTGCATATGGCCCTGAGGTTCACTCAGCCTACACCAAAAATGAGTACCAGGTTCATTCTTGGGGGCAAAGGCAGCCGGGCGTAGAGCTAACCACTCTACCCCATCACGTGCCGCGGTTAACAATGGTGGAAGCCTTTACCTTCCACTCCTCCAAGGGCCTTCATGGCCTGTACAGAGGTGACTTTGTCTTTATCTTGTTATTTATTTATTTTTATTTATTGTGTGGCTTATAGTGCCAAGAGTGTACGAGGACATGTTCGGCTCGCCTAGTTCAGGTCTTTCTATTTGACGCTAATGGTTGACCTGAGCACCTGGCTGTGGGATGGTGAGATAAGGAGAGGATGAAACTTGGTGTCAGTGCATGGCCCACTCCTGTTGATAAACACCAAAGAGCTGCTGAAGGTTTAACGTCTCCATCCAACGGATCGATCACCATCAACAGCGTCATATGCCCTCACTTCATATAAACACTGGGTGGGTGTGGAATTCAATCCAGGCTTATGGCATGCAATCCAGTGATTATAAATTGTGTACCACCACCGCTCATATCCTGCCGGCCAACACGCCGATGGCGAAAATATTTGCCTTCAACGCGAATCGAGCTGGCTAACCACAGTGTGAGACCAAAAATACTTGACGCCTTAACAATAAAAGTCACCAAGTGAGCTTGCTTTTGTCGATATTTCCATTCTTCGAAGGGTCGGATTTCATCGCTTTTCTTTCCTTTTCGATTAGCGTTAAGAGGGTATGGATGCCTTTTACTTTACCTTAAAACGATAATCCCCACCACCACGACCTGGTGTACCGTTAACAAGTATTTTGCTTGCTACAGCCTGTTTGATTTGAATACAATAACACAGAAATACAGTCTATATCAACACAGATCAATTTTTTTTTTTTTTTTGCTATTTGTTTTACGTCGCACCGACACAGATATGTCTTATGGCGACCATGGGGTAGGAAAGGTCTAGGAAGTGGAAGAAAGCTGCCGTGGCCTTAATTAAGGTACAGCCCCGGCATTTGCCTGGTGTGAAAATGGGAAACCACGGAAAACCATATTCAGGGCTGCCGACAGTGGAGCTCGAACCCACTATCTCCCGATTACTGGATACTGGCCGCACTTAAACGACTTCAGCTATCGAGCTCGGTCAACACAGATCAAGTTGCATTGTTATAACCGGTTTCCGGAATTAAATTCGTTTCATCAGCAACATATTATATCTTTAGATTAAGTTACAATGTACCTGAAAATGTTAGGACTAGTTGGACAAATGAATTTAATTCCTAAAACTGGTTATAACAAAGAGTATTTATGCTGATATACACTGAATTTCTATTCTTTTATTATATTGATTAATCAGCACTACTTCTACCGCTTTTCCCACTCTGGTGGGGTCGTGGGTGCGAACTGTGATTGCCGGGCTGAGTGGCTCAGACGGTTAAGGCGCTGCCCAACTTGGCAGGTTCGATCCTGGCTCAGTCCGGTGGTATTTGTAGATGCTCAAATACGTCAGCCTCGTGTCGGTAGATTTTCTGGCACGTAAAAGAACTCCTGAGGGACAAAATTTCGGCACCTCGACGTCTTCGAAAACCGTCAAAAAGTAGTTAGTGGAACGTAAAAAAAGAAAAAAAATGTGTCGCACATGTGGGTCTGGCCCGGTTTTACGGCCGGATGACTTTGACACCAGCTCTATGTGTAAGAATGTACTCACTATTGCGTGTGTCTGTGGTGGTCAGTAGTGTGATGTGTTGTGTGAATATGAAGAGGAATTTTGGGGCAAACCCAAACACTCACAAGACGTAGGAGTTAACAATTTTCTTTCTTTCTTTCTTAATCCGTTTCCCCTCCAGGATTATTTTTTCCCTCGTACTCAGCGAGGGATTCTACCTCTACCTCCTCAAGGGCAGTGACCTGGAGCGTGAGACTTTGGTTAGGGGGATAAAACTGAGAAGGATGACCAGTAACGCCCAGACAGCCTCACCTGCTTGTGGGGAGATAGGAAGATGGGGAGGGATAAGCAAGGAGGAAGGAAGCGGCCGTGGTCTTAAGTTAGGTTCCATCGCGGGATTTGTCTGGAGGAGAAGTAGGAAACCACGCGAAATCACTTCGACGATGGCTGAGGAGGGAATCGAGTCCACCTCTACTCACTTGACCTCCCGAGGCTGAGTGGACCCAGTTCCAGCACTCATACCATTTTTCAAATTTCGTGGCAGAGCCGGGAATCCAACCGGGGTCTCCGGGGGTGGCAGCTAATTACGCAAACCACTATACCACAGAGGCGGACAGCGGTATATCTCCGAGATTAAATAGCATTGGGCATGCTCAATATTTTGAGGTTGATAGCCTCAGAAGACTAAGACTGGGAATGAAAACAGGAGCCAAAAGAAGCTAACCACCGTACAGTGTATTATCGCTGGTTACGGGAAGCTTCCTTGAAGCTGAAAGACAAGAACACCCGGTTAGATCAAATCAAATCTTAGAAAATATTTTCCTTTTAATTGTTTTTAATTTCTTTATTTGCTAGCTATTTAGAGTCTAATTAATATCGGATCGTTATCAGTGTCACTGAGACAGGGAAGGTATCATTCTCAAGGCACAGCCTCGGCGTGTGCCTGGTGTGAAAATGGTTGGGATGATAGAAAAGTCTACATCCACACTATACCCTGCCTGTCGTAGGAGACGACTAAAAGGGGTAGGCCTACCCCAGTGTCTACCATCTTGGGAGAGTGGAATCGTCAACTACGGGTTCCCTAGCTAAGTCTGGCACAGTTTCCACTTTTATCGGGCTCCTCAATTTCAATTTTCCTATCCAAATTTCCTCGGTCAACTGATGTTCTCATCCGACCTAGAGGATATTAGGTTTAAGAGGCCTACGGAGTCTCATTTTCACGCCTCTTGTGGCCCCTCCGTTTGTTTTCTGATACTTTCATTATTCGAAGGGTCAGACCTCTTTTATTTCCCCTCTTAATAGCGTTAAAAAGACTAAGGTTGCCCAGTTACATTTCCTCTTAACACAATAACCAGCCAGCCAGCCAGCCAGACGACTGACCTCCCGACCGACCGACTGACCGACCGACCGACCGACCGACCGACCGAACGACATTGTTGAGGATGGGATTCAAACCCATCAACTTCAGAATGTAAGCTTACCGCTGCACAACCTGTATCACGTAGCCAACTCGCTCTATAATTACTGTCATCCAGCAAACATTTCCCATCCTGGTGTTACTATAAGTTCATTACCGCTTTTATTAAACGAAACTGTATGTGATCCTTGTATTACAAAATCTCTTAGTGAAATTATCATCTACTACAATAGTCAGATTCTTAATCAGAACACCAGAGATAAATATGAAACTGGACTCGACAGATTCTGTAGAATATGTTCTATAGGAGAACATTTTTTGTAAGTACGTGTCTACTTCCATGTTCATTCCTATGCTAGACTATCGATTTTATATACCGGAATCAGTGATACTCCTTCAGAATGTTATGAGGGTGATTAATGGCTCAAAATAACTTATGATGAAGTTTCTCGTAACTTGAACTCTATGGAAAGAAGATTGAAATCAATGAAACGTGACCGTAATTTATACAGTATATCATACTGTCAGTGCTCTGAATTTGTAACAGGCGAAGAAATGTACTTTTAATGATAGCCAGATTTTCTTTTATATTGCTTCATGATTAAATGAAATATTGACGTCTCCCTGAAGAAGCAGTTAGCATTGTAACTTCCCGGTTCGGACACTAATTCTGGTTTGAATTTCTAGAATGATGTGCACTCGACTCACTCTCAGTCACTGCAGAAATATTTTTCCGGGGTTCTCTACTCCTGGTGAATGCCCGGTATGGTATCTGACAGTTTCTTCATTGGACGAGTACTGGTCTCCTTTGCACGAAGTGCGTAGGGGCCAATGACTTAGATATTAAGTCCCTTTGAACTACTAGTACAACGACAATAATAATAATAATAAAGTGCGAGACATAAGAGCTTTGGATCTGACGTCCACTTCGACTCTAAGGCTTCAGATATGACAGACAGGTTTCCAGGGGCGTGATAGCCCAGTGGCTGTGTCATTGGCTTCTCACCAAAGCGGCTGCAGTTGAAATCCCGGTCAATTCATGGGGATGTTTGAAATGAGAAGTCGCGTTCCTGTGTGGTTCGGAGTCCGTACAAAGCTGGGAGATCCTGTGATAATTTTTTAATTTTATTTATAATTTGCTTTATGTCGCACCGACACAGATAGGTCTTATGACGACGATGGGATAGGGAAGGGCTGGGAGTGGGATGGAAGCGACTGTGGCCTTAATTAAGATATAGCTCCAGCATTCGCTTGGTGTGAAAATGGGAAACCACGGAAAACCATATTCAGGGCTGCCGACAATGGGGTTCGAACCCACTATCTCCCGAATGTAAGCTTATAGCTACGTGACACATACCTTGTGGCCACTTGCTCGGTAATTTATTTTTTTGCAAGGAGTATGAAACCTTGAGGCCATTTGAATTGGCAGTGTAGTACAGCTGCTCCTATTTTTATAGATCATAAATTATCTTGTTAAATATGAAACTAATTCAAGAAATATTAAATAAGCCACATATGACAATCTATGAAAATACTTCCCCCATAATATTAGCAAATATTCTGAAAACAAATATGAAGAAGATCAGAATATTAACAAATTAAGCACAATCCGGGAGAGTCGTTGCTTTCTTCCATCGCTTTCCTTTGTTTTGTTTTTTCACTTTTTTTGCTAGTGGCTTTACGTCGCACCGACACAATAGGTCTTATGGCGACGATGGTATAGGAAAGGCCTAGGAGTTGGAAGAAAGCTACAGCCCCAGCATTTGCCTGGTGTGAAAATGGGAAACCACGGAAAACTATCTTCAGGGCTGCCCACAGTGGGGTTCGAACCCAGTACCTCCCGGATGCAAGCTCACAGCCGTATGCTTCTAACCGCACGGCCAACTCACCCGGTCTTCTCATTTAGACAGTTTTTTTTGTCGTATGACTTTTAGTGCCGGGATATCCCAGGACGGGTTCGGCTCGCCAGGTGCAGATCTTTCTATTTGACACCTGTAGCACATACACCCAGACCCCGTGCCATTGGAATTCACCAATTAAGGTTAAAATCCCCGACCCGGCCGGGAATTGAACCCGGGACCCTCTGAACCGAAGGCCAGTACGCTGACCGTTCAGCCAACGAGTCGGACATATAGGCAGTAACACTGCAGCACTCACAAGGTGAACAAGCACACACACCTGATAAAGTAGATCAGCTAGTTTATCCACCACAATTTCCCATACACTGCTTTTTCGTTCTTGGGACAAGCTACACCTTTCCATAACTAGGTTCTGATATTCACTTCCAGGACTTTTAGCTTGCAGTACACTGGGCACGTAAGGCCCTAGGTGCAACTCTACAGCCTTGTTGGGTTAAGTGGGCTCAAACTAAATGTCGGAGGGAAGAGCTATTCAGACTCAATGTGGATGTTTAATTGTTTTATGATATTGTGTAATATTCCGCTAAACCTCATATATCCAGGATGACTTCAGAATGAGCAAGTCTGCGCTGATTGGTACCGTATCTCCAGAGTTCCTACGGAGAGCATACAAACGATGATCACGGTGTCAACAATCACGTAAAACTTCAGGCTTGCTTGCTTGGGCAGGTTTAATGAAAATTAAAGTTTATTAAATCATGTATGTCAGACCCCATTGCCATCTGTTAAAATTACCATTGCGATTTATCTTCAGTATTGCGGAAGAAATTCCACAACCGCTTCCTTCTTTCCGATTCTATTTAATGATACGGTTAGAAGAGGGGAACAACGGGAAAAGGACGATTGATGTACTGTGGCACGTGATATCTCATATTGTATAGTGGTATGTTGTATTGAATATCTAATTGATCGTACAGTGACCCGTAATTACGGGATGTGTGACTGGAGTGATTACGAATTACACTTTTCGTACTTTTAATTATATGGAAATAAATACATTTTAGTATTCTAACCTTAAAAGTCGGCCCCGTGATCTAGGGGTAGTACGTCTGCTTCCCACACAGAGGGCTTGGATTCGATTACCGACCAGGTCAAGGATTGCCCTTACCCGAATCTGAGGACTGGTTTGAGGTCCACTCAATGTTACTGACATCGTTGGAAACTTTAAACAACTCCCAGTTCGCACGAGCAATATGAGTTGGCCATGCAGTTACGGTCGCGCAGCTGTGAGCTTCCATTGGCGAGATAGTGGGTTCGAATCCCATTTTCAGCAGTCCTGAAGATGGTTTTTCGTGTTTTCCCATTTTCACGCCAGACAAATGCTGGATCTGTATTTTGATTAAGGCCACGACCACTTTCTTACCACTCCAGGACAGCTGCTTTTCCAACCTCGAAGTGTAATAAGTTCTTCTTTAGATAATATTCTCCAGGCCTTGGCCCATCACCTGCATTCTCTGTATTCTTGTACGATTACAGTGTCTAATTGTCCTTTAAATTGTGCAGTTATACAGTACTTACAATTATATCAGTGTTTCCCGCTCCCACAAAATAAGTCTCCAACATTTAACGTAACGACATAGACTTAATTCCCTGATCCTGTACTTTTAAGTATGCATATTTTCTATGTAAATGCCCTGACACAATTTATGTTCCTTTTCGACTCCAACGGTACTAGGCCGTAACGGAAATATGTCATACATAGGTAATTACCTACGCAAGACTTTTCGCATAAATCTTGCTATTGTACTATGCTTCATTTCTTCAAGAACTTCAGATTGCATCAGGAGGGTTTAAAGGGTTCGGAGGATGACAAATCGAGCGGCTAGCGCAAATACGTGACATCCTCGGAGGCATCGGTTCAATTTCCAGTACTGCCAACGATTTAAGAACGGCAGTGAAATTGGCATGTGACTAAAAATGGTACATACAGCTCACCTCCATTGGGAACGTGCTTTACTCGTGCCAGGCTCCTCTCTTTCATCTAACCTATCCGACTTCATTTGGTCAACTCTTGTTCTTTTCTGACCCCGACGCTATTAGAGCTGAAACGTGTTGCACTACATCGGGAGGAAGAACAGTTAACTTCCCGAAACCTTCAGCCCATCACCAATAGACATCTGACTTTATATTGTCCATCAACTAATTTTATTGGAACAGCAGCCAGTAGACCTATGATAAATCAAACCTGAACACATGCACTTCACTTTTCATTTACTGAATGGATTTAAAAGAATATAGCAGTAAGTTTTGGAAGTGAACCCGAAATGCAGTAGAACAAGACAAACATACTAACATAAGATCAGAGAATAGCTATATTTAAGAAATTTACTTCTTCAGCTTATCCAGGCTATTTTTGAGGTCACTGGATTTCGGTTTTGGCCGGGGTTTTTAAGGCCAGATGAGTTTCCTGATGCCACGTGAATTTTAAGATGAAAACTATGCTAAACCGGTTGAAATTCAACGGAATACTAAGAACCTGGTTCGGTAAAGTATATTGTTGTGGCACTTAAAAACTGTTGAGTGACAATATTTGCTACATGTAGTTTGTAGTGGCTAAATACGGACTCCAGAATTTAATTTATAGACTGAAGTGTGTAATACCTATTTCCAGAGAAATTTAGGTTTAATGTCTCTGAAATGTAGTGCTATTAATGCACCTTCTTAAATACCACGTTTGCCGGGCGAGTTGGCCTTGCGGTTTGGGTCGCGCGCAGCTGTGAGCTTGCATTCGGGAGATAGTGGTTTCGAACCCCACTATCGGCATCGCTGTATCCAGGTACGCGAACTAGGGCGTGACTACAGTAACCCACACCATGAAGCATATTTGTTGCTATGGAATGGAAGTGGGCATCTCGGACATATTCTGAGTCCTGGCCCTCCTTGTGCTCAGACGGCTAGGACTATACAATCCACCGGTGGTCCATAACCCGTTAGAGGAGAGATCCTCCCTTTGACTATGTGCAAGTAGGGTAGCATCCTGATTCATGAATTTACCGAACTGAGACCATTTTAAGCAAGTCTCGGACCTATGGGAGTAACGGAGTACCACTCCCATTTGACGGGCGAGGGACTTCTTGTAAACAACTTGGCGAACGAAATTGAATTCGGTGGGGAGTTATCAATATTAATGGGGATTATGGAAGAAATAAAGTAGGACTGGCTGAGTCAGCAAAGACGATGCATTTGGATGTGCTAGGAGTAAGTGATATTCGGGTAAGGGGAGATAACGAGGAAGAGATTATAAAGTGTACTTGACGGGTGTTAGAAAGGGATGGGCAGAGTATGGGGTAGGGTTGTTTATCAGGAGTACCATTGCACGCAACATAGTTTCTGTTAGGCACGTAAATGAGCGAATGATGTGGGTAGATTTGTCAGTTGGAGGAATTAGGACTAGAATTGTTTCCGTGTATTCACCATGTGAGGGTGCAGATGAGGATGTTGACAAGTTTTATGAAGCATTGAGTGACATCGTGGTCAGGGTCAACAGCAAGGATAGGATAATTGTAAAGGGCGATTTCAATGCGAGAGTTGGAAATAGAGCTGAAGGATAGGAAAGGGTGATTGGAAAATGTGGGAAAGATATGGAAGCTAATGGGAATGGGAAGCGTTTGCTGGACTTCTGTGCTAGTATGGGTTTAGCAGTTACGAATACATTCTTCAAACATAAGGCTATTCACCACTACTCATAGGAGGCTAGGGGTACCAGATCCATAATAGACTATATGTTAACCGACTTCGAATTCAGGAAATCTTTTAGGAATGTACGAGTTCTCCGGGGATTTTTTGATGATACAGACCGCTATCTGATCTGTAGTGAACTAAGTATCTCTAGGCCTGGGATAGAGAATGTGAAATCGATCTGCAAACGAATAAGGGTAGAAAAATCTCCAGGACGAGGAAATTACAAGTACATGGGTATGATTAGTGAGAAGTTTCGAACAGTAGACAGTAAGCAGGTTCAGGATATAGAAAGAGAATGGGTGGCATACAGGGATGCTGTAGTAGAAACAGCAAGGGAATGCCTAGGAACAACTATGTGTAAAGATGGGTAAAAGCGAGCATCTTGGTGGAATGTTGAAGTGAGAAGATCTGGTAAACGTAAAAAGAAGGCTTGTCGGAAATGGCTCCCAACAAGGGCCGAGGCAGACAGCGAATTGTACGTAAATGAAAGGCGAAACAAATAGTTGTTGAATCCAAAAAGAAGTCGTGGGAAGATTTTCTTAATAACCTGGAAAGGCTAGGTCAAGCAGCAGGGAAACCTTTCTGGACAGGAATAAAGAAAGGAAAGGAGGGAAAAAGGAAATGAGCAGTGTTTTGAGTAATTCTGGTGAACTCATAATAGATCCCAGGGAATCACTGGTGAGGTGGAGGGAATATTTTGAACACCTTCTCAACGTAAAAGGAAATTTTCTTGGTGGTGTTGCGAACAGCCAAATTCCTGGGGAGAAGGAAAATGATGTTGGTGAAATTACGCTTGAGGAAGTGGAAAGGATGGTAGATAAACTCCATTGTCATAAAGCAGCAGGAATAGATGAAACTAGACCTGAAATGGTGAAGTATAGTGGGAAGGCAGGGATGAAATGGCTTCATAGAGTAGTAAAATTAGCGTGGAGTGTTGGTAAGGTACCGTCAGATTGGACAAAAGCAGTAATTGCACCTGTCTATAAGCAAGGGAACAGGAAGGATTGCAACAACTATTGAGGTATCTCATTGATTAGTATACCAGGCAAAGTATTCACTAGCATCTTGGAAGGGAGGGTGCGATCAGTCGTTGAGAGGAAGTTGGATGAAAACCAGTGTGATTTCAGACCACAGAGAGGCTGTCAGGATCAGATTTTCAATATGCGCCAGGTAATTGAAAAATGCTACGAGAGGAATAGGCAGTTGTGTTTATGTTTCGTAGATCTAGAGAAAGCATATGACAGGGTACCGAGGGAAAGGTGTTCGCCATACTGGGGGACTATGAAATTAAAGGCAGATTATTAAAATCAATCAAAGTCATTTATGTTGACAATTGGGCTTCAGTGGGAATCGATGGTAGAATGAGTTCTTGGTTCAGGGTACTTACAGGGGTTAGACAAGGCTGTAATACACTGACTGACAGTGACAATGCAACACCAAGGAGGAGTGGTTCGAAAGGGATGAAAGCTGGGGAAAAAACAGAGACGGCACGGAAGAATAATTGATGTTTATTTCAAACCGATATGCAGGTTACACAATGCGCACGGCATCGACTCAGTAGGATGTAGGACCACCGCGAGCGGCGATGCACGCAGAAACACGTCGAGGTACAGAGTCAATAAGAGTGCGGATGGTGTCCTGAGGGATGGTTCTCCATTCTCTGTCAACCATTTGCCACAGTTGGTCGTCCGTACGAGGCTGGGGTAGATTTAGCAAACGGCGTCCAATGAGATCCCACACGTGTTCGATTGGTGAGAGATCCGGAGAGTACGCTGGCCACGGAAGCATCTGTACACCTCGTAGAGCCTGTTGGGAGATGCGAGCAGTGTGTGGGCGGGCATTATCCTGCTGAAACAGAGCATTGGGCAGCCCCTGAAGGTACGGGAGTGCCACCGGCCGCAGCACATGCTGCGCGTAGCGGTGGGCATTTAACGTGCCTTGAATACGCACTAGAGGTGACGTGGAATCATACGCAATAGCGCCCCAAACCATGATGCCGCGTTGTCTAGCGGTAGGGCGCTCCACAGTTACTGCCGGATTTGACCTTTCTCCTCGCCGACGCCACACTCGTCTGCGGTGACTATCACTGACAGAACAGAAGCGTGACTCATCGGAGAACACGACGTTCCGCCATTCCCTCATCCAAGTCGCTCTAGCCCGGCACCATGCCAGGCGTGCACGTCTATGCTGTGGAGTCAATGGTAGTCTTCTGAGCGGACGCCGGGAGTGCAGGCCTCCTTCAACCAATCGACGGGAAATTGTTCTGGTCGATATTGGAACAGCCAGGGTGTCTTGCACGTGCTGAAGAATGGCGGTTGACGTGGTGTGCGGGGCTGCCACCGCTTGGCGGCGGGTGCGCCGATCCTCGCGTGCTGACTTCACTCGGGCTGCGCCTGGACCCCTCGCACGTGCCACATGTCCCTGCGCCAACCATCTTCGCCACAGGCGCTGCACCGTGGACACATCCCTATGGGTATCGGCTGCGATTTGACGAAGCGACCAACCTGCCCTTCTCAGCCCGATCACCATACCCCTCGTAAAGTCGTCTGTCTGCTGGAAATGCTTCCGTTGACGGCGGCCTGGCATTCTTAGCTATACACGTGTCCTGTGGCACACGACAACACGTTCTACAATGACTGTCGGCTGAGAAATCACGGTACGAAGTGGGCCATTCGCCAACGCCGTGTCCCATTTATCGTTCGCTACGTGCGCAGCACAGCGGCGCATTTCACATCATGAGCATACCTCAGTGACGTCAGTCTACCCTGCAATTGGCATAAAGTTCTGACCACTCCTTCTTGGTGTTGCATTTGCTCTGTCAGTCAGTGTATTTCACCTTTGCTGTTCGTAGTTTACATGGATCATCTGCTGAGAGGTATTAAGTTGGAGGGAGGGATTAAGTTACGTGGAAATAGAGTAGGCAGTCTGGCCTAAGCTGACGACTTGGTCTTAATGGCACATTGTGCCGAAAGCATGCAGTGTAATATCTTGGAATTTGAAAATAGGTGCAATGAGTATGATATGAACATTAGCTTTTCGAAGGTTAAATTGATGTCAGTAGGTAAGAAATTCAACTGAATTTTATGTCAGATTGGTGATACAAATCTGGAACAGGTAGATAATTTCAAGTATTTAGATTGTGTGTTCTCCGCGGATGGTAATATAGTGAGATCGAATCAAGGTGTAGTAAAGCTAATGCAGTGAGCTCGCAGTTGCGGTCAACAGTATTCTGTAAAAAGAAAGTCAGCTCCTAGACGAAACCATCTTTACATCGGTCTGTTTTCAGACCAACTTTGCTTTACGGGAGCGAAAGCTGGGTGGACTCAGGATATCTTATTCATAAGTTAGAAGTAACATACTAGAATGTAGCGAGAATGATTGCTGGTGCAAACAGGTGGGAACAACGGCAGGAGGGTAATCGGAATGAAGAGATAAAGGCTAAGTTAGGAATGAACTCGATGGATGAAGCTGTACGCATAAACCGGCTTCGGTGGTGGGGTCATGTGAGGCGAATGGAGGAGGATAGGTTACCTAGGAAAATAATGGACTCTGTTATGGAGGGTAAGAGAAGTAGAGGTAGATCAAGACGACGGTGGTTAGACTCAGTTTCTAACGATTTAAAGATAAGAGGTATAGAACAAAGTGAGGCCATAGCACTAGTTGCAAATAGAGGATTGTGGCGACGTTTAGTAAATCACGGAGGCTTTCAGACTGAACGCTGAAAGGCATAACGGTCTATAATGATAATGTATGCAATAATAATAATAATAATAATAATAATAATAATAATAATAATAATAATAATAATAATAATAATAATAATAATAATAATAATAATAATAATACGTAGGTCGAGTCATAAGTAATGGCAACTATTTTTTCTCGCGAATAGGAGACAACACGGACAATCTAAGATATGCATTTGGAAACGTACGGTATGTACTTGCGTATGATGCGACTAGATGGTGTATGTAAACAACAGTGTGGGTCTAAGCATGCCCCAAAATTCAGTGTGTGAGTGAGAACGTCACAAAATGGAAGTCAACAAGCAGGAGCAACGATCGTATATTAAAATAGCAGTTCTCCGCTGCAGAAATGCACGTCAGTGCCATGCAGAGCTGCGGGAAGCATTAGGTGTGCATGTCATGCCCTATAGAACAGTAGCGAGGTAGGTGGAGACGTTCAAACGGGGTAGAGTATCAACTACCGTTTTGCTTCGTCTAGGCTGTCCAGTGTCCGTGGACAAAGATGTACAGATATTGGTGATCGATCAGTGTTTGCAGGCGCTGGACTCCAGCGGAATTGCAAGAACATACAGCAATACCAGCGGCAACAATACGGCACATTTTACACCAGGACCTACAGATGCGTAAACTTTGTGCAAAGTGGGTGCCACGTCACTTAACTGAGGCACAGAAGTGGACTCGTTACGAAACATGCTGCATCAATCTGGAGAGGTTTCAGCAAGAAGGACAAGCCATGTTCAATCGCATTATTGCAGTCGATGAAACATGAGCAGGTGCTTATGAACCTGAACTGAAGATACAGTCTCGTCAGGGGTCACCACGGAGACACAAGGTTCGACAAAATCAGTCGCCCAATAAGGTTATGGTAATCCTGGCATACGTTGTTCGAGGTGTTCTTGTTCGTCATCCAGTGCGTGAGGGGCACACTGTCAATGCAGTTTATTACAATTCCGTTTTGTTGTTCCAATTGCGCCGTGCAGTGCGAACCAAACGTCCAGATCTTTTGGACAACGCCATAATCCTACACGATAACGCGACAGCTCACACAGCAGCCATCGTTCAGCGTCGCTTACAACGGTGGCGATGGGATGTTCTTCCACACCCTCCTTATTCGCCTGATCTGAGCCCATTTGACTATGATCTAATCCCCAAAGTCAAGAAGCCATTACGAGGACAACGGTTTGATAACAAAGAGGACATCGTAACAGCATTTCGGAGAGGGGTGTCACATATTTGCGATACACATGCAGCGAATGGTATTCAGCGCCTGCCCCACCGCTGGCAACGCACAGTGGAAACTTTGGGTGATTATTTCGAAGGTCTGTAACCAGTGGAGACCTGTCCTTTGTACGCAGACTTGTTTATTTGCTGTCTATACCATAATAAAACAATGTTTACCAATGGCCTGTGTTCTGTCACTTTCCTACGAGAATCTCCTGAAGTCAGAATTTGTCTTCAGGCAATATGCATAAATACATGCCCTATATTTCCAAATGCATATCTTAGATTTCCAGTGCTGTCTCCTGTTTGGGAGAAAAAAATAGTTGCCATGATTTATGACTCGACTCTCGTAACAACAACAACAACAACAACAACAACAACAACAACAACAACAACAACAACAACAACAACAATTGTACCGGTTGGTACAACTATACGCCCCATATTTGAATGTTCCGCCTTAACTTACCTCTCTACTGGAGATACCCTGAACTTTAACAACTGTACTAACTCTACTGTTTATCAGAAGATGTCACTGTGTGTTTTTTATTTGCTTTTGTTTTTCATTGATCAAGAAGTGTGGACATTCTCTAACAGATGTCTCGACCAAAAACTATGATAATGCACTCTGGTGTGAAGGAATGAACTTTCTTGGAGAAATTTTGTATTCATAAGTTTTCTCTTTACTAAATTTGGTTCTGTCATTTGTGGGTTGGCAATATTAATCCTTTCTTTCCGCCTGTTTTGAATGTAGCCAATCAGGAATTTCTGTAATTAATTTTCGGCCAATCGGGGCTTTCTTCTCCAATTTTGTATGTAACTGTGTACTGTAGCCAATAAAAGTTTGAGGGCGGGTTGTTATCATTCATGAAAGGTCTCGAATTTTCCACGAGGGTATAAAAACTTCTGATTTTCTTGTCTCCGGGCCACTTGTATAACATCTAACTCAGTGTGTGAATATGTAGCAGGGGGCGGGAAGCGCCTCGTTCTTCAGACAGCAGTTCTTTAAAATGTAAATTCCTTTTCAGTCTATGGAAAAACTACAAATCTCTTTTACTGTAAAGCGGGGATAGAGAGTGCTGTACCCTCTCGAGCTCCCCTTCATTTTGAAATTGAGGTGACTACGTTTTCATAACCGTTTCTTCTCTTCCTTAATGTATTAAAGTTTTCTCATATGAGTCACCTCCCTAGCTTGGGATTAGCCCCTGTGTATCGGCCTAGAGCCACTTAGGTTTTACAAGTGTATTTAGGAGTGCAAGTTCACGCCTCCAGTCCTTTCTGTACTTTGGGCCAGTAACTTAACCTGATGTTTTGTTTTCTTCATGCGAAGGCCCTGTAGGTTGGGTATTAAATACCCTTGTTTCATTGTGTGCCTTGAGGGCAGATAGAAGTGAAGTTTGCTGTAGCCTTTGATAGGCTTGTAAAATTGAGAGTAGGTCCGCTCTTTCTGGTATTACTAAGCGGGAGCAAGAGCCCCAGGTAATTAAGGGTTTTCTGCCCTTTGGTATTTTGTGATTGAGCTGAGAGCTCAAGGGTTGATGAATTTGGGCCCGTAGCCCAGAATTTGTAAAGACCACTTAACTGGTGCTTTTCTTGTAAAGCGGCATTGTACCTGATTTTCTTTGTTATTTCCCCTAGTGGAAACTGGTTAAATTTTTCTCTAATCTTGGACTTCTTGATTGTGTACCTGGTTTAACTTGTTGTTATTTGTTGTACGCTCAAAATTCTATGTTACCATTGTTAAGTTTTGAAAATATAACCTTTATTGAAATTTTAATTCATCGTTCGAACTTGTAGTTAGACCCATTCCAGCCCGCACCTTCTTTCACCTCTGACTTCCACGGATAACTCCGTAATAATAATAATAATAATAATAATAATAATAATAATAATAATAATAATAATAATAATAATAATAATAATAATAATAATAATAATAATAATGGTGCATGGCAACTGTATAGGCTTGGTGGTGACCTAATGAGGATGAAATGAATTGGGAGGAAGTCATGAACCCTCAGTTCCCAAGCCATTGGAATTAACAGTAAGAACGGGTTGATTCTGAGAATTGAACGGGGCCATCAGATCAAAGGCAAACATTCTAGCCATTTAGCCACAAAGTCGGACTTAATTAGCTTAGGACTTTTATTTGCTAGACAGTAGCCGATGTCAGGGCAGTAGCTTGTGAAGCAGCCTTGACAACACAGCAGGCTACTCCGGTGGCTATTGGCTGTAGGTAAAACGCATAAGGCTTGACGTTTACTAAATCAACCATCGAAGAGGGGTAACCTAAGTCTAGTGGTAGCCCACGTCTTGATCCCAGCATATACAACTGTCAGTTACTTAGCGTACTATCCATCAGTGTAAAATCTTTAATGCGATCGTTCCTCTGTAGAACGAGGATCAAACTATTTATTGACTTTCTTCCCTTAGAGAGATGCTCCTAGTATAGTGGCAGTGAAAGCGATGTGCTTCGTAACCCGGTCATAAAATATGGGTTAATGTGATGTTGAGACAAGAGCTGTTGAAGCACCGATGGCACCTCTTAGCTCGAGAACGTCATGCCCGTCAGCGATTTTCTTGTTCTGCATGTTAAAACGAATACTCTACACCGGTACAAATATATGCCGAAACGCATCATATGCTGTTGTTTCATTGCCTGAAAGCTCTTTTGACTATGGGTTTTTCAAAGGGGCTAACATGTTGTGAGACGCATGTGGAAAATAGTGAGCTACGACTGAGACTGGCATTGATTTTACTTAATTGTGTCAGATTCCACCTGTCATTTTTTCTGCTTGACCTTCTTTAGTGAATTCTTGTTCTTAACCAACCCCAGCGGTAATATTTTGACTAGACCTAGAGAATTTTTAATTTATGGTCCTTCCGATTCTTTAACTGATATCGTATTTCTTCGGAAATGCGGAAGACTTTGCAACGAGACGATATCATACTGTCTACTGAAAAATACTTACATGGCCAAAACATAGGAAATGAATTTATCTTGCTGGCTGCGATGCAAGTGGTACACTTCAGATCAGGTTTCGTCAACTCAGAGTGAAACACCTTCGGAACCTGTCTACTTGGCGTTTAGAAGGCTGAAATGAGCTCAGAAAAGAACGGAGGGAAGCTCGTGACGACGTGCCTACCGAAGCTCAGGCTGATCCACGTTATTTTAACTCCACACCACACCACACCACACCACACCACGTTCAAGCCCAGACGGTACATAAGCTTTCACTCACCATGGAAGATACTGTAATTTTTTTGCGCGACAAAAATACACTGAAATGTATGTTCCTTTAAGAAGGATAAGAAGAATATATAAACACATTCCATAAATTGTATTTTCATGAAATAAATATCACAGGTGTACTAAAACCTCGTTTGTAAAATTTAATGAAAATTAATTTGTCCATAAAATATTGTATAATGTATTTTTCATTTGTCTATGAATAATGTTCTTGGCTGCTAAAGTCTATAACAATTATCTCCAACTCAACGATTCCCAACAGCGGGCTGATGTTTCACTGCTGGGATGATTTATTTATTTATTTATCAACGTACGTTAAATTACGATATAATTTATAAGAAAAGGGTTTCGTTCGTTATTCAACGAAACAAATAGAAATAATTATTTATTTCAGAACTTATGTTACTGCTTCAGATTTATTATAGTTAATTGATGTACAAGGTGGTATAGATTATTTATGATATGATATTAAATTACTTGTGTTGTATGAACATGTTTTCATTCAATAGGCCTACTTAATGAAACAAATAAAATTATTATTATTTATTGGAGAACTTACGAGCTACTACTTGAGAAGTATTATAGTAAATTCAAAAATTGGTTGTCAAATTTGTAAATAAAAAAACCGTACTTTAGTCAGAGTGTATGTAAACATTGCAACTGCAAAATAACCACGCTTGTCCCGTAACAGAACGCCACGCTACGAACCTACCTGCGTTGTCCATTGTGTGAGTATCCAGCTAGCGAGCAAGTGGGCGCATGGTACTGACGACATGGTGCATCGAGTTAGGGATAATTGCTCTATGATTCGTACTCCAAATAATAATAATAATAATAATAATAATAATAATAATAATAATAATAATATGGGGAAAATAGGGAGTGAGATTTGTAGATCAAAATGGCTGGTTAGGATATACGAATCTACGTTCAGATCATCTTCACTTGAATTGCAATGGCACATATAAGTTAGGTTTTTTTAATAATTATAGGGAGGTACATTCAAGGGAATGGGGTGGACTAGGGAGTGGTGATGACAGTTAGGAAGCATGAAGTCAAGTAAGGATGACATAAAATCGTTAGTGTCAAATTGTAGAAATATTGTAAAAAAGAAGAGAATTAAGTGACTTAATATACTTAAATATTTACCAGATATTTTAATAGGACTGGAAGTGATATTATGGATGCAGAAATTTTCTGACGGAACTGGAATCTACATGTACCAAGTGTCTCACGGGACGTGGCCTAAAAATCAAAGGTTTCGTAAACGCCTCCGTTATTATCCGTCGTACGATAAACACATATATCGCAAATATCTCTTTAACATGTCGTATTGCACGTGTGAATAGAGCCATGTTACTTCGCATACGTTCTTGAAGGAAACATGAAATTAATTGCAAAATTCTAGTAGATGAATAAAAAAACAAAAGTAATGGAAAGCAGTGGAACGAAGTTAGATGATACAGGAAATATTAGATTAGAAAAGGGAGTCGTAAAGGAAGGTGCATGTTAAAGAGGTATATGTCATATGTGTGTTTATCGTACGATGGATAATAACGGAGATGTTTACGAGGTTTATCGTAGGGACAAGTTAGGAAAGATAGGAGGGGGAGTTTTCATACTGGGGAAAGAAGAATTCGTAAACTACGAAAAGATTAAGGATGATAAATATGAAATTCTAGGTGTAAGACTTATCTCCAAAGATAATTGGTAACTTGATGATTTTGGAAAGTACTCACCTGGCAAGGTTGACGCTGATGTTGATTCAGAATTATCTGTTAAGATAATCAGCTACAGTATGTGAGAAATGACACAGAAAGGAACGCTGTTGTAGCGAGTGATCTCAACTTAATAAATGTTAACTGGGAAGGGAATGCGAACGACAGAAAGCATGACCAACAAATGGTGAATACGTTAACCTGGGAGGGACAGCTGAATCGTAAAATGATGGAACCAACTAGAGGGAAAAATATTCTTGACGTGGTGCCGATAAAGCCGGATGAACTCTATAGAGAAACTGAAGTGACATGTGTTATAAGTGATCATGAAGCTGTTTTTGTCTTTCTTTAACTTAACGTGTGTGCCGTTAAACGATACTTTGTTATAACCCAGGCAATATCGTGCGTACACCCAGTGTACGTCACAGTTAATTAGGTTAAACAGTAGTGCATCTGTAGTGTTAGTATAAATCGCTTACCGATAATTCCCGTTTGTGTACCGTTTGTATGAATACTTATTTCACCCTTTGTAGTTATTGTCCAACTTTCAATTCCTTACAATATCACGTTCTGCACAAGCCTTCAAAAATATTCATTCTAACGTGCATACCTATGTCTGAGGTGAAGAATATTCCCTTAAGAAAGGCTTTCTTTGCTCGAACTAGTCTGCATTGTATGTCCTCCTTACTTCTACCATAGTTAATTATTTTATCCAAGTAATAATAAACTTCTTCCTCCTTTACGACTTATTTTTCTAATCTACTATTTCCTGTATCATCTGACTTCGTTCCACTTCTTTCCATTAATTTTGTTTTGTATTTATTTATTTACTATCATTTGTACCCGTGCTTTACACGGGAATTTGCAATGGATTACATATTTCCTTCATGAAAGTATGCGAAGTAACATGGCACGTTTAATACAACATGTTCAAAAGGTATTTTTCTCCGAAACTCGCGGCAGTAACGTGAAGTACGGTAAAGGTGAACAAAGTCGAGACAGAATGAGGACGATTTCGGAATTTATTCCACAGTACAGTTCCTGCTCCAAAGTTGGTGAAAATTTTCCCTGTTTCTGAGTCGAATATTGTTTGCGGCGTTTTTAATCAAAACTCACGAATACCATTCTGAATATCGCTTGTCTTTCATATATGGCAAGCGCCACTTCAGAGATCTCCGTAGTCCATGCACTATAGTATGTGCCTTTTAAAGAAAGTGGAAAGCTTTGTGTCATTACATTTCTTTTTGACAGTTCAGCGCTAATGACCTTATAACTGTCGGCACTTAGGATCCTGAACTCGGTGCGTAACAATGCAGGTAAACCCCCCATTTGACACTGAACCTTGGATAAAAAATAAAGAATTTTTCCTAATAATTTGACCTTCATTTAGTAAGCACGTGAGAGCTTTCAATTTCAAGTGAAATATCCGTTAAAGAATATGACGATCACTGGGTGACTGACCGTTATCAAATGACATTTCTTTCCACTTTGGTTCTTTGTACTTTTCGAGTCAGGAATATTTACACATACAGCATAGTGTATTCATTCTTGAACTCGTATGCATCAAGGTCGTCCAGTAAAAATGCCCGAAAAGTAAGCTCTCTTGGCGCAACTTATATAAGGTGAGGGTATCCCTCTGCCCTATTTGTGAGTTACTGTACAGAATCAACTTATAGTCTTTTCGCAAATATGCCAATAGTTCATCTCGCCTTGCCTTACCATAATTTGATAAGAATAGAAAGGGACTGATATATTCTTTAGAGGAGACTTTCGCTCTGTAGAAAGCCTCGCTTGTCGCATTCCTTCCACTACAATGTCCGTTGTTGACTGGTTATAGCGGACGCAATGTAATTCTTGTGGACCCAGCACGACTCCTTCACATCCGGGCATCCAGTGATTTGGAATATGCAATTGTAGGATATGACAGACTGAAGGAAATGTTCAAAGTGGCATGGTAGAGAAATGTAAGATTATGATAAATCAACCATGGGATCTAATTCATTTTGGAAACGGAATATATCTAGCTTCAGTTGAGGTTGAGCTTAATTTCATAATAATTGCAAGTCTTACTCTATCCACTGTTAGTAGTTTGCGATCTTCACTAATTGTCTCTGATTTGTGTTACTGAGCTGGCCGTCTCTCCTATTTCCGCTGAACAATCCAAATTTCGCTTGACCGGGCGAGTTGGCCGTGCGTGTAGAGGCGCGCGGCTGTGAGCTTGCATCCGGGAGATAGTAGGTTCGAATCCCACTATCGGCAGCCCTGAAGATGGTTTTCCGTGGTTTCCCATTTTCACATCAGGCAAATGCTGGGGCTGTACCTTAATTAAGGCCACGGCCGCTTCCTTCCAACTCCTAGGCCTTTCCTATCCCATCGTCGCCATAAGACCTATCTGTGTCGGTGCGACGTAAAGCCCCTAGCAAAAAAAAAAAAAAAAATTCGCTTGATGACCTATAGCTACTTCATCGTTTTGCTAACACCAGCAGATATTCCTGAGTGGTTGGGCCATCTTGTATAAATGAAAGAACCTTTGTAACAGATTCATTGGATCCATCCAACGATGTTTCACTTAAACGGTAATACCTTATCATCAGAGAGCAGAACGTAGGATTACGATCAGAATCACACACTAAATATCGAGCAGTGCTATTCTTAAAACTGTCGGCAGAGCGCCTGGGCTCTCACTCTGAAGCATTCTTGGTGTGCTAAATGGGTCAGACAGAGCTTTGGCTACCTGTGCCTTGGCTAGTGGGTTTGATCCTGCCACAGTTCGATAAGTGAAGTAAGTGGAAAGCTACAAAGCTGCACAAAATATCCGGCTCCTCGCCGTCTTGGGAAGCCCTAGGACGTAAAACAACATTATTAGTCAGCCTCAGATACCCTACATTTACAATGATGTTTTCCCTGCGAGCCGAACCTGGCCTGCCGTCAGCATCGCTCTCTAAATGTCATCTTAAATCCGTCCGCATTAAAACCGACTTCACGTTCAGAAGCATTCTCAGATGCCCCTAAGGTTGGCCGGTGTTTTTCAACTTTGGACAACGATTTTCCTAGAGCAGCTCGATGTTAGTGGCCGTAGTAAAAGGAATAATATATTATATAACCAAAATATGGCTTCCGATTGAGAGAGCTAAAATTAAAATTCAAGAAACTCAATCGTCAAAAATTACCAGTGTTTCGCCCAGAGTGCGGCATGGGCTCATCAGTTGGATACCGCACCTTTTCCAAGACACTGGCCGGCTAGCACGCCGGTAGCGACACCACTGCAAGTCATACATGTGATAAGCACAATGCAGAGCCGACGTACTGGGGGAGAATTACATCTCCACTTGCTATATTGCCCTCCCGGGCTAGCATGACCAAAATATGGCTTTCGATTGAGAGAGCTAAAATTATATATATTATATTATATATAATATATAAATAATATTACATAAGTCGTATGTAATATAATTTACTTGATATGTTGTATTGAAAAGTGGACCCTCTTGTCAATTTATTCTTGTAATTGCACTTCAGTACGGAACTAAAATGAAATTTATAGCTTATAATGCTGCCAACCAGGCACATATCTTTCAATAAGTGTTCAGTAACTTTGTAAATATTTGTTAATATTGTACCGGGCGGTACACCTCCACTCCGCTAATTTAAAATGTGCGCCTGTTGAAACTCCTCTGCTGGAGGAAGTCTGAACTTTATTGACAGTATTAATTTTCTACCGTCTCAAAAGATGTCACCACGTGGAAAATTTTGAGTTTTTGAACTGTGTCATTTTTGATGTGTTTTTGTTTCGCTTGAAGTAACAAGTGTGAACTTTCTCTTCTAGAGGACACTACTGAAGATCTACAATAGTGCAACCTAGTGCGGAGTCAAAGAACTATTTTTTGGAGAAAATTTAATTTCAAGAGTTTGTTCTTTGTTAAATTTCTTTCTGTCATTGTTTAAGTTGGCAATATTTACCCCTTTCTTCCCCTTGTTATGAATGTATCCAATCCCGAATTTCTTCAATTAATTTCTATCCAATCAGATGTATCTTCCCCCAACTTGAATCTGTTGCGGGGTCCTATCCAATAAAGAGTTTGTGGGAGGGTGTTTTCTTTCCCCTAACGCCTAGAAACTTCCGCGAGAGTATTTAAACTGCTGATTTTTGGGTCTCTAGGCCACTTCTGTTCCATCTTTCAGTGTGTTAAGTACATAGCAGGGGGCGGGAAGCGCCTCTTTCTTCTCCAGCCGTTCAACACAAGGTAATGGCCGATTAATAACTTCTTTCTTTGCTAGCTCAGCAGTTTAACTTTCGGGGCGGGTTCTAAGCGTTCAACCATGTAACCTTTTCCTAAAATGTAACTTCCCTTTTCATCTATTCTCTTGTAAAACGACATATTGGGATAGAGAGTGCTAACCCTCTCGAGCTCCCACTCACATTGTCTTGAGGTGAACTTATTTTCTCGACCTATTTTTCGTTAATGTAAAACAAATTGTTCTTTTCTTAAGTCACTTCTTTAGCATGGGATTAGCCCTTGTATTTACGGCCTAGTGCCAAGTAGGTCTTAATCAAAGTGTATTAGGAGTGCAAGTTCGCCTCCTCTCAAATTGTTATTTTAGAGGTCATTTAATTAACCTGCTTTTCTTTTAATAGACCTCAGTAGATTGGGTATTTTACCCCTGTGTTTATGTCCGTTGAGGACAACTTGAAGGTGGAGTTTGGTGTGGCCTGGGAGAGGCTTAAATTTTGAGAGCGAGTGGCTCTTTTGAAAATTCTGGGTTGTATGCCTCATGGAGGTTTTTCAGTGTAATTTGGAGCAAGGACTCCTAGGTATGAATGGGGTTTTCTCCCCCTCTGTTAAAACTTGTGTTTGAGGTAAAACTGAGCTGATTGCCCAAGCATTGTGAAGTCAGGGCGCGAAGCCCAAATTCTGTAAATATTGTAACTAACCCCTTTTGAATTGCTACTTTGTACCTGTCATGCTTGTTATTTCTTTGTTTTCGAAAAGAAAATATAACCTTGTTAACTTTTAAATTAATTTTACATTGCACTATAATTTCGTAGCTTGAAACCCATTCACACCCGCACCTTCTTTCACCTCTACCTACCACGGAAAAGTCCGTAACAAATATAAATAGTTCATTAGCTAACCATTGTTAAAACTTTCAGCAAAACCTGGCTTTGAACATGAATAAGGGAGAATACAACTTAGGAGTGAAATGGTTGATATGCACCACGTCTAGTCTCTTGGTAATATGCATTTATCGTCGAAAGTTTTTCTTCAAATTCATTGCGATTTGTACGTGTAATGAAGCGCATGGGCACAGTTAATATACTATAAACTGATTTCATCCCATTATAAGCACCGAGCTTCTAACAAAGGACACAGCAAATGTAGAATAGAAGCCGTTAATTATTCTTTGAAACGAAACTCAAAAGCATATAAGGCATACAGGGACGATCGCAGAACATATACAGGAAGTAAGGAATGCGATAGGAAACCTAGGGTATGAGAAGTCAGATTAAGGACTTATGGACTTAAACATGACATTTTTATAGATATTTGTTTTACGTCCCTCCGACAAACAGGTCTTATGGCGACGATGGGATAGGACAGGGCTAAGAATAAGAAGGATGTGATCGTGGCTTTAATGTGAGTAGTCTCAACATTTGACAAATTTGAAAATGGTAAACAGCGGGAAAACCATTTTCAGAGCTGTCGATAGTGGGATTCGAACCCACTATCTGCCGAATGCAAGCTCACAGCTACGTGACGGAAGCCACGTAGCCCCCTCGCTCGGTTTAACATATCCTTTCACTATTGTTATTTCGTCTCGGTGTTTTCCAAATTCGTACGTTCCTCGTCGCCAGATGTTTCATTCCAGGCTTGTGTCCCTATCAATGTCATATGTTACGTACACACGTTATGTGAACCGCTTAGTCTGTTCACGGCCGAGGACTGTTTCTGATGGTTCGGTCAGCTTCCGCTTCGAACGCTAGCGTTGTGCCACCTCCTGGGAGCCATCTGGTGGCGAATGAATGTACCATTTCCACTTCTATTATAACGTCTAAATTTTAAAGAGTCATTGTTTAAGAAGCTTTTCTCGTGGACAGTCGAGATTTCTTCTGAGGACGCAGAGCACAGCTCTCTGCGAAAGGTAAAGAATTTCACCTTATTTCCTTGACACGACATAAGCACAAAAGCCTATACAGTATCATGTCTATCACTCTTACTATTTCTGGATAAGTATTGTTACATGCATTTTTTACACATTTTAATTTTTATATGATTACAGTTAAGTTTACATGCTATTTACATTTAGCTTTAACATTATTCACGGTTATTTCTGTACAGTACCATGCTAATAACAAACCTGAGTTAACGTACCATTTTGCACCTCACAGGAGCTGCAAAAAATGAAACATATTAAACCCTTTTCTTAATCTATCGTGCGGTTAGGGGAGCGCAACTATGAGCTTATATTCGGGAGGTAGTGCGTTCGAGTCCCATTGTCGGCAGCCGTGAAAATCGTTTACAACGGTTTCCCATTTTCACACCAGGAAAATGCTGGGGCTGTACCTTAATTAAGGCTACGGCCGCTTCCTTCTCACTACTAGCCGTTTCCTATCCCATCGTCGCCATAAGACCTATATGTGTCGGTGCGATTTAAAACCAATTGAAAAAAAAAAGCACTTCTTAATCTGGCTTCTCAGACCCTAGGTCTCTTATCTCAAAATCTTCAGTAAGCATCTCTTACATCATACATTTTCATTTTAGACTGTTCTGTCTGCAAGTCTCTGAATTTTCGGGGCCGATGACCTAGCTGTTAGGCCCCTTTAAACAACAAACATCATCATCATCATCATCATCATCATCATCATCATCATCATCATCATCATCATCATCATCATCATCATCAGTCTCTGAATTTATTAAACATCTCCACAATCTTGTTTAACTAGTTCTGAGGCCTCGTTTGGTTCTATACCTATCTTTGAATTATTATTTCCTGTTTAATATTAAGACGCTTTTGTTGAATCACTCTATATCTACGAAATTCGGACAACTTGTGGATTGTGTCTCTGTAATCCAGGAATGCAAAATAGTTTACATTTTTGTGATCTACCTTGAAGCTGAGACTTGCTCACCAAGAGATACGCGGTCGGCCGTCGCCTCGCGGTTCAGCCAGAAGGAGACCCAGGACAGCACCACCAGCAGCACACAGGGGCCGTATACTTGTATCAGGAAGTTGCCCATATGACGTTGTAGATGAAAACTCACCAGCAGCATGGAGTATTCACCTGTAACAAGACACAGCTGTCAACACTCTGTGCTTGTCTGTAATAACACATAACTCTCCATATCCAATACTCGTCTGTAGCAGAACATTAAGTAAGCTACTTGTCTTTAATAACTAGGGTGAGGATTATGCTTAACTGCCTTATTTTCTACTGGGCTAAAACGTATGATTTCAGCTTTCAACGCGTTCTATTGCATTGGGAGTTGATTTTCTTTGGCTTTATGGCCTAAAAATTCCAATTTTGTGACTGTGTACCTCTTTTGTCTATAAGTATTTATTTATTGCTCGAAATATAATTTAAAGATTGTTTTTACATATTTCTTATTTTACAAAGTCGACCCCTGTTTCTTATGTTCCCCCTTCTCCTGTGGGTATGTACGTAGAATAGATCCACGCCTTGTCCTGACTATCGAAAGAAGTAACTAGCAAGGGAACCTCAAGGTCTCTCAATTTGGAAGTGTGGGTTGACGACAATGTATACACATAAATATAGGAAAATTAACACAACGAAAATTGTTCTGATAGACTGCATATCCGTATGTGGCTGGGAGACGTGACCAATCTTAATTGATAAGAAGATCATTGCCATTTACGTGGTGCTATTTCTTCAGCGACGATAAGTTGTTTGGTTTCCCTCCTTTATTTCGTGTCAATGCTGAAAGATTAATATTGTCTTGATAGTCGAGTTATACACTGGAATTAAATAAGATGAAGTTGGTGCGATATTTTACTAATCGTGTTAACTAGGAAATGTTTATACTTAACAGTGGATATTCTTGACTATGTTACCATTATCATTCGCATTATCTTTCACTTTTCATTACCGTATTTAAAGGAATATTAACACTATTGGCACGTGTGGTGGATCAGTTATATAGGAATAAATTATTTAACCAAAGATATATCAAATGAAGGCTGTCAAGAAGATCCGTTCCAAAGTAGGGCTTTTTATATTTGCTACCTAATTGCGTTTGGCCATTAGTTGGTCACTCCTCGGACTGCCGGATGTTCTTCAGTTCTCTATTTTTCAAATGGCTACACATTCCCTTATCATGTGAGGACTTAGGACACAAAGGAATCTTTATGACTCCTACTATCATGGAGTTGATGGCCAAATGAAATTGTATATGATTCCAAAATAAATAAATAAGTAAATAAATAAATAAATAAATAAATAAATAAATAAATAAATAAATAAATAAATAAATAAATAAATAAATAAATAAATAAATAAATAAATAAATAAATAAATAAATAAATAAATAAATAAATAAATGAATGAATAAATAAATAAATAAATAAATAAATAAATAAATAAATAAATAAATAAATAAATAAATAAATAAATAAATAAATAAATTTTAGATGGAATCTGAACCATAGATATGTTATACAGTATTTAATTTCAAGTGTCTTTTAATGCAATCAATAAAGCAGCAGGAGTAGCAGCATGAACTACGTTATCTAATTATGAAACGAAGGATACAAATGAAGACAGAATGAAAAAAGTTTTCATGACGATAGGATGAGTATAGCATAGTCTCGGAAGTTATCCAAAATGATATAAGATAATGTTATAATAATTTCTAACTTCAAGTCCCTAGTTAGGCTACTTATCTGAAAATTTTCGAAGAAATAATATAAGTACCAATATAACACTTTTAGTTTATAGACCCATTCTACGTAGGTAACACTTATTAGAATGCTTACGACTAGACTACTGCATATACTGCTTCAATTATATTCGTAATGGATGCTGAAAGCTTGAGCTGTTAGCAAAATAAATTGGTAGGTCTAACATTATGTTTTAAATACATTAATATACATTATTATATTGTTCTAATATCTAGCAACACAATATATGACACATTCTACGTTCTTCATAAAAAGCTTTCTACTTCATCTGCAGTACAAGAAAGCGCGGTCTAATTGGGGCTAACGGCGTGGGCGCATCACTAGAAAATGAACGCGGTACTTGCAGATGGAGGACAGGGCGGCATCAGCCCTACCGGAGAGCAGCACGTCGGTTTGATTGGCGCTTGGCGTCGCGATGAGGTCGAACTGCGACAGCTTCATGTCCTCTGCGATGGCGACTGTCCGCTGGCGATTCCACCGATACAGCACGTCATTGGTTGTATAGCCGACTGGAAAAAGAGAGAGAGAACGCTTCTCACCAATGTACAAGTCGTCAATATGTCTCATAAAATGAAAAGTTATTTGTTGAATGTCCCTTCAAATACCATCAATTTTAAGAGACACTGGAATTTTGTTCTGCAAGAGTTCTCTAAGTGCTGGAAGCCAACAGCACGGAGTTGCCACATTTTAACTCCTCGGATACCGATAGTCTTTGCTGGGATAGAGCCCGCTATCTTGAGAACAAAAAAGTAATATCAGTATGTTATTAGCCTTCTGAATCCAAGTTGGCGGGTTCGATCTCGTTCGACTATCATGATGGACGTAAATTTCGAGTTCCATTATGAAACTACTTCAACATGCTCAGCTACGGAGGTCGATAATAAGTTTCTATTGACAGCTCAGATGGTCAACGAATTATATTATTCAGTACAAAACTTTACTTTACTGTAATTTTAATCATTTATAGAATTTATGAAACAAAATGAATGCTTTTCTTGTACTTGGTATATAGACATTAGATTCGGATTAGAAGTTAGGTTTCTGTACAAAGTTGTACTTACAGCTACCAAATTTAAGAGGGCATCGCTGGGTATCCATGGGAAAGTCTTCCAGGTTCATAGGGCATCCGGCCTTGATTGTGAGTCTGAAAACAAAAGTCAATACAAGATCATATAATTATCAAACCCATTAAAAATCGACCTTAGTCTGTTTATGAAGTGCTGTTTTCTTCAGAATATTTGTAAATTATTTGGAAATTTGGTATTCTTAAAAATATATGAGAAAAATTATAGAAATCAAAGCAATTCTTTAAGCAATATCAATTCAATATTTTTTGTAGAATAATCGTGGCACTTTCACAAATAGAAATTTAGGATATTTTGTTTGATTTTTTATCAAAACGTAATTCATAGATTAAATTTTATCAAATCGTCATGCAAAGCGCGTTGAATTTGGACTAATTACTGCATTTTGGACACTTACAGATATGAGATTAAAACAACTCTCTGGAAAGAATTGGCACAACTAAATGTACAAAAATCCCGCTGGAGGTATTTTACGTGCTGGAACAGTAAATCTACCCATGCAAGGCTGGCATATTTCAATGCCTCCAAATCGAACCCACCAACTTGGGCTGAGAGATTCAGCCCATCTGTTGATAATAATAATAATAATAATAATAATAATAATAATAATAATAATAATAATAATAATAATAATAATAATTTAGCGCTTGACATTTACATAACAATTGATATTGATTATAAAATCAAACCAAATAAACAAACATTAAAAATAAAGCCGCGTTTTACACAGGTATTGCTAACTCATGACGGTAAAATAAAAATAAAAAAAGGCGCTTGTGATTTTATTATTAATATATCATGTTAGCAACATATTTCCCGTGTTGCCACCAGAAATTTTGTTATCCACAAGAAGTTGGTAAAGTTGTTACCAACACTTCCTTTTATTTTTATAAATTTATTTTCTTCGCACCGACACGGTTAAGTCTTATGAAAACGGTAGAACAGGAAAGGGCTAGGATTGGGAAGAAAGCGACCGAGGTCTTAATTAAGTTACAGCCCCAGCATTTGCCTGGTATGAAAATGGGAAACTACGGAATACCATCCTCAGGGCTGCCAACAGTGGGATTCGAACCCACTATCTCCCGAAAGCAAGATGACAGCTACGAATCTCAAACCGCGCAGCCACACGTTCGGTTTACCAACACATTTTTAAGCTACATTTAATCCGAAGACGTGTTGGAAAGAAACTATAAACATTTATTGATAACATTCGGTGTAACGCGGCTTAAGGATAAAGGTGCGTCCACACCAAGATGTTTTCGTTAACTTTGTTAATAAACAATGTTAATGAAAAATGTTCATGAACATTTCTGTCTGTTAATAAACAAAATAGCGTGTTCATTAACTTTTCGAGCATATTGATAAACAAAATTTCTTTAACTTTTGTGAATGAAACTTTTCATTAACATTTCGCGTTTTCGTTAACATTTCGGTTTGCACATGCGCAAAGACGCAATTAGAACACGCAAATTCGTAGCGCGGAATACAATACTTTTATTTATTTTTCGAAATCGACTGTCGAATCGCAAGCAACTCATATACACCATACAGATACATAAGTGAAGTGTAGGAGTATTTCTCTTACACTCTTACATGATCTTTGGTAGGAGTCACCAGTCGCTAGGAATCTTCAAGTTATACTTAGTATTAATGCAGATGACATTCCGATAAATTTGTATCATTTCTTGCAATTTCAGACTCAATTACTGTCAACAAGAACTGAAAGTCTTGTGGGGACATTCTCAGAAAGTTTTGAAAGCCTGCTGCATCATGACTTGAAAGTTCTGACATAGGCCTAAGTGTCCTCTCCAAACTTAATTCTAAACGCTTTTCCAATATTTTTCTTTGCTACACTTTGCGTCTGCATTTTTCTCTAATTGTACTCATTAAAATGAACGCTGCAGCTGTATTTTCTTCTTCCTGACCCTATCGATTGTAACCTCACAAACAGATATTTTGGTGTGGACACAATGTTAAAGAAGTTTGTTAACAAAAGTTTATTTGGTGTGGACACAATGTTAAAGAAGTTTGTTAACAAAAGTTTATTGGGTGTGGACACAATGTTAAAGAAGTTTGTTAACAAAAGTTTATTTGGTGTGGACACAATGTTAAAGAGCTTTGTTAACAAAAGTTTATTTGGTGTGGACACAATGTTAAAGAAGTTTGTTAACAAAAGTTTATTTGGTGTGGACACAATGTTAAAGAAGTTTGTTAACAAAAGTTTATTTGGTGTGGACACAATGTTAAAGAGGTTTGTTAACAAAAGTTTATTTGGTGTGGACACAATGTTAAAGAAGTTTGTTAACAAAAGTTTATTTGGTGTGGACACAATGTTAAAGAAGTTTGTTAACAAAAGTTTATTTGGTGTGGACACAATGTTAAAGAAGTTTGTTAACAAAAGTTTATTTGGTGTGGACACAATGTTAAAGAAGTTTGTTAACAAAAGTTTATTTGGTGTGGACACAATGTTAAAGAGGTTTGTTAACAAAAGTTTATTTGGTGTGGACACAATGTTAAAGAGGTTTGTTAACAAAAGTTTATTAACATCTTGAGAAATGTTTTCGTTAACATTGTTTATTAACTTTGTTTCGTTAACATTCTTTATTAACTTTGGTGTGGACTAACCATAACACAACTATGCGATGAATGTTCAGAGATAGATATCTAGTCCACAGATCCATTTCATTTCCTCAGGGGAGGCCATGATGACATCAATCCAGTCACCAGTCCACGCCCATAGTCTACATTCAAGTGCGATACGCTCAATAGTATGGCTAGGGGCTCCACAATCAGAGTTAGGATTAGCTACCTTTTACCACTTAAAGAGCATCTACCGTGCTTTTCTCCATTCCGATTTAATAATAATAATAATAATAATAATAATAATAATAATAATAATAATAATAATAATGTCCGCCTCTGTGGTGTAGTGATTAGCTGCCTGCCCCGAAGGCCCGGGTTCGGTTCCCGGCTATGCCACGACATTTGAAAAGTGGTACGAGGAATGGAAAATGGTCCACTCAGTCTCGGGACGTCAACTGAGTAGAGGGGGAGGGGTCGATTCTCTCCTCAGTCATCCTTGAAGTGGTTTTCCATTTCTCCTCCAGGCAAATGCTGGGATGGTACCTAACTTAAGACCACGGTCGCTTCTTTCTCTCTTCCTTGTCTATCCCTTCCCATCTTCCCATCCTCCCACAAGGCCCCTATTCAGCCTAGAAGGTGAGGCCGCCTGGGCGAGGTACTGGTCCTCCTCACCAGTTTTATCCCGTCGACCCAAAGTCCCGCGCTACAGGACACTGTCCTTGAGGCGGTAGAGGTGGGATACCTCGCTGAGTCCGAGGAAAAACAACCCTGGAGGGTAAACGGATTACGAAAGAAAGAAAGAAAGAAAGAAAGAAAGAAATAAAGAAAGAAAGAAAGAAAGAAAGAAAGAAATAGTAATATACATGATCTACTGTAGTCGCATAATATTTACTGAATTAAATTAGCTCTTCCAAAACACACACATTAAATATATATTGTAAACTTTACTAACAAATAGACTGTTGCACATAAATATTCTTTTACTGTTTGCTTTACGTCGCACCGACAGATAGGTCTCATGGCGATGATGAGATAGGAAAAGGCTAGGAGTGAGGAGAAAGTGGCCGTGGCCTTAATTAACCCTTTGTTGCCTGACGGTACTTTAAAGTACCATCTCATATTTCATGGCTTTTTAATTATTCAGTAAATCCTACACTTGTATTTTCTTCATGGTATTTTCAAATGCCTAATTCTTGAAACAAACGTATTTCATTTTTGAGGTTGGTATTGATGAAATACGTGGGAAATCGTTTTATTCTTCGGAGTGTAGTCAGAGTGTTACCACTGTAAACAAATGGCATTTTGATTGATTATTTTTTAGCCCGTATTGTTACATTCGCCCTGCAAGTGAAATGAAATGGCGTATGGCTTTTAGTGCCGAGAGTGTCCGAGGACATGTTCGGCTCGCCAGGTGCAGGTCTTTTGATTTGACACCCGTAGGTGACCTGCGCGTCGTGATGAAGATGAAATGATGATGAAGACGACACATACACCCAGCCCTCGTGCCAGCGAAATTAACCAATGATGGTTAAAATTCCGACCCTACCGGGAATCGAACCCGGGACCCCTGTGGCCAAAGGCCAGCACGCTAACCATTTAGCCATGGAGCCGGACGCCCTGCAAGTAATCTTAGTACATGTAAGTATGCTTCTGTAATGCAATAAAATACTCTAATTGATGAAATTTGCAATTGGTGTGGATATATAGCTAGTAAATGGCGAGGTACTTAGAAGTACCGTCAGGCCATATGGAGGGTCTCATGTTAGTCATATCCAAAACCGAAAGTAATGCTTTACTGATGCAAAATATTCGCCATTTATGAAGTTTTCTTCAATGATTTAAGAATATTTCTCCAAATATTAAGACATACTGCATCTCAAATAAAAGTACTAGTATCTATTACATTACAGGTTTGCAATATGTGTGACAAAGCAGCCAGGTTGACTGATGATGATATCTGTAAGATAATAATAGAGGACTTGCCAGAAGATGATTCGGAAAATACTGATATAGAGGAGGAAGAAGAAGAAGATGATCAGAATGCAGTTACGACCAATAGTTCTACTTTATTTGATGCCATTTTTGATAATGAAGTGGATGTAATAACTCGTGAAGCTGAAGACGGAAATGTTGGAAACTTCCCACGAGAATCGGACGTAGCCTATCAAAGCCATTCTGGGGACAACACAGAAAATTGTACTTTGATATCTATTTTACTTCTCTACCACTTCTTGAATGGTTGAAAGAGGAAAATACTCTAGCATGTGGAACCATTAGAATGACTAGAAAGGGACTCTCACAGAATTTTATGCCTGAAAAAGAAATGAAAAGGGGGTGTTCTGACCATAGAATTTCTTCTATGGACATCTGTGTTTTTCTATGGAAAGACAGTAAAGGTGTGTGCTTAGCATCTAATTTCCATGGAACAAAAGCCACAACTGTTTCTAGGAAACAAAAGGATGGAAGTAATGTTACTGTTGATTGCCCGGTTGTTGTGCAAGACTACAATGCACACATGGGTGGAGTGGACCATGCTGACAGACTTCGAGGCTTTTATGGTTTAGATCGTCGATCCAAAAAATGGTGGCATAGATTATTTTGGGGAATGGTTGAGATAGTATTTGCAATGCCTACATCATATACTGTAATCTGCATGAAAAAGTCCCTCTAATGGCATTCCGGCGTAATGTGGCCCTAGGACTGACGAACCAGGAAGAAACTCCTCTTCCAGGAAAACTTTCACTTGATATGAGGTCACCAAAGCAAACTTGTCTACCAAAAAGGAGGAAAACAGAATATTCTGTGCACAGTGATTTCAGACTAAGTAATCGTGGAAATCATTTTGTTGTTTTCGTAAAAAAAACGTGGTCGATGTGAGGTGTGTTCGAGAAAGAAGATGCAGTCAAGACCGCATTCAAAGTGTACTACATGTAGTGCTTTTCTTTGCTGCAATGAAAAGAGAACTGCTTCGCAGAGTATCATAATGTGACCGTTGTATAGGATGTATGCAAGATGTTCTACATATGAACAATAATATTAGGAAACTTCACTCTTATTACACATATTTGCTTTAAATTTGGCTTTTACATTTTTGTAATAGTTTTAGGTATGAAAAACATGTTCTTCTAATATTTAGAGACAATAAATGTGATATAATTAAAAATGTGAACATTCTTATCTACCCGAATATGAAGCCTCCTATATGCCTGACGGTACTTAAAAGTACCAGGCCCAAAAAACATACCAAAAATTAAAATTATGATTTGAATATTAGCATTTATTATTTGAACATTTTCCATTAGAATAAGGTGAAAAAATTAAGTATACTTACTATTTCTCACTATTCAGGCAACAAAGGGTTAAGATACAGCCACAGCATTTACCTGGTGTGAAAATGGGAAGCCATAGAAAACCATTTTTAGGGTTGTCGACTGTGGGGTTCGAACCCACTATCTCCCGAATGCAAACTCACAGTTGCGTGACCCCAACCGTGCGGCCAACTCGATCGGTCCGACATATATACTTGTACCGGGATGAGTAGCTCGACTGTAGAGCGCTGTATTTCTGAGCCCAAGTTGGTGAGTTTGATCCCGGCTCAGTCCGCTATTTATTGAAGGTGCTCAAATACGTCAGTATCGCTTCGTGCGGGGAAAAAATATCTCTAGTTTCTCGGTGTCTCCAAAAACCGTAAAATTAGAGGGACGTAGAACCAGTAACATTATTATTAGCAATCACATTCACATTATGTAAGACCTATATAAAGTACCGCATACGCCCTGGGGAACCTTTTAAATATATGGTAGACAATATATTCTATGAAGCCTCCGTGGTTCAGGCGGCAGCGCACCGGACTCTCACTGCTGGGTTCCATTGTTCAAATCCCGGTCGTTCCATGTGAGATTTGTGCTGGACAAAGCGGAGGAGGGACAGGATTTTCTCCGGGTACTCCGGTTTTCCCTGTCATATTTCATCCAGCAACACTTTCCAATATCATTTCATTTCATCTGTCAGAGGAGTGCGACAGGCTTCGGGAGCCGGCACAATTCCTATCCTCGACGCTAGATGGGGCCTTCATTCATTCCATTCCTGACCCGGTCAGATGACTGGAAACAGGCTGTGGATTTTCATTTTGTGGACTATATTTTGGTTAAAAATGACTTAAAGTAGGAATGAGTCTTATTATGACATACATACTATTAAATAATATTATTCCAAAAATAGTGTACAGTACTGTATATTAATCCGACGTCTACTTGATAAACTTGAAGAAGTTGCAATAATTAAGAACACTTAGGCTTATGTGGTAGAAATTGTGATTGCACTTGTTGGTGGATGGATGATTGCAAAAAATAGCGCAAGGATCATTCTCCTCGTACAGCCACAAACACTGTGTACGAGGAAATGGTCAGCTCCAAAAGAACGGAGTGTGGCTGTCAGTCCCGCTCGGAATGCTATCACCAGAGACGCAGGCATGTTGGTATGCAATATCACCGCTAATTATGCACGCTCTCCAAGGTCAATGAGAGCCCTCGATCGCAAGCACAGATTCTGTTTCACGGATTCGAACTTGGCTCGAAAGGATACGTTCTCGGCCTTTGTATTCGGAAATGCACTGTTTCTGTCGTGACTTCGAGAAAGAAATTTACGCAAGGAAAGCAGATTAGAGCATATTTATAACAATAATCATGTTATGTCCGCCTCTGTGGTGTAGTGGTTAGTGTGATTAGCTGCCAACCCCGAAGGCCCGGGTTCGATTCCCGGCTCTGCCACGAAATTTGAAAAGTGGCACGAGGGCTGGAACGGGGTGCACTCAGCCTCGGGAGGTCAACTGAATGGAGGGGGGTTCGATTCCCACCTCAGCCATCATGGAAGTGGTTTTCCGTGGTTTCCCACTTTTCTCCAGGCAAATGCCGAGATGGTACCTAACTTAAGGCCACGGCCGCTTCCTTCCCACTTCCCTGTCTATCCCTTCCAATCTTCCCATCCTCCCACAAGGCCCCTGTTCAGCATAGCAGGTGAGGCCGCCTGGGTGAGGTACTGGTCATCCTCCCAGTTGTATCCCCGACCCAAAGTCTGAAGCTCCAAGACACTGTCCTTGAGGTTGCAGAGGTGGGATCCCTCGCTGAGTCCGAGGAAAAAAAACGACCTTGGATTAAGGAGAAGACGAAGAAGAAGAATTTTATTCGTTTTACGCCCCACAAAATACTTTTACGTTTTTCGGAGAAGCCGAGAGGTCGAAAGTTTGTCCGCAAGAGTTTTTTATTTGCGTACCGATGAATCTACCGATAAGAGGATGGTGTATTTGAGCACCTTCAAATACGACTGGTGGTGGTGGTGAATATTGTTTTGAGAGAAAGTGCAACTGGGCATCTATCCTCTTTTGTTGGTAATCACAGGGGGCATAAAGATGGAAGGCGTTCGACACTTTGAAAACTGAAGGTATTTACCAAAGGAAGACAAAGGCCACAGAGGGCGTGAAAATGAAAGACTCACTAGGCTTCATTTCCAAATACCACCTGAATGGGAATATAACAACAGTTGACCAAGGGAGGTCGGATCGGATAGACAAAAGTGAGAAGCTTGGGACAAGCGTTTATAAGCAATGACAGGACTCAACAAAGGACTCCATGTTCGCCAACCCACGCTCCCAAGTTAAGAGCGTCTGGGGCCCCGTTTAGTCACCTCTCACGACTGGTAGGGGATACCTTGGATTCTTTTCTACCTCTCCCTACTACACGGGGTAATACCACTGGACTGAGCCGTGACAGAACCCGCTAACTTGGATTCAGAAGGCCAGCGCTCTGCCATCTGATCTACTCAGCTCGGTTAAGAGATTTGCTGAAAGTCTTGACATGATTGTGATCAGTACTGACAGAGGAATTGTATGAATTACTATGCGGTGTGGTCAAATTAGAACTTCTCCATGTTCTTAATTTGTATAAAGGTATGCGCTATTACTATGGCTCTATATTAATTACCATTCCCTTTTTTTCACTACGATTTAAAGGTTGAGGTACACCTTTATAGGCTCAAAATTGCATTTTCTTTATAGAATGTACTTTCCTCCTTAATCTCATGAAAATAATATAATATCCACTATTTAAAACATTACGTTTGTAAATATCCATGTATATCACTTGCTGCATTGTACTAATTACTTTTTTTTTTTTTTTTTACTATTTGCTTTACATCGTACCGACGCATATAGGTCTTAATGGCGACGATGGGACAGGGAAGGCCTAGGAGTGGGAAGGAAGCGGCCGTGGCCTTAATTAAGGTACAGCCCCAGCATTTGCCTGGTGTGAACATGGGAAACCATGGAAAACTATCTTCAGGGCTGCCGACAGTGGGATTCGAACCCACTATTTCCCGGATGCAAGCTCACAGCTGCGCGCTCCTAGCCGCACGGCCAACTCGCCCGGTGATAACTTCTCTGACTCTGCTATATAGCGAGTATACACTTTCATCAAGGAGAATATTCATGGTTGCGCGAAATGAGCTCATTTCCCCATCCAGTACTGAAAATAAAGTTATAAAGAGATCTCTGATTTTTGTTACTTTTCGTTCTAACATTGCTAGAGAGACACAGCACTTTCAGACGGTCATGTCATACGTGTTGGCCGAGATGAGTGGCTCAGCTGATAGAGCACTTGCCTTCTGAGCCCAACTTGGCAAGTTCGACCCTGGCTCAGTCCGCTGGTATTTGAAGATGCTTAAATTCGTCTGCTGTGTGTCGGTAGATTTAGTCGCACGTAAAAGAACTACTGTAGGGCAAAATTCCAGCACTTAGACGTCTTCGAAATATAACTGTAGATAGTGGGAAGTAAATCTATTATTATTATTAAGCCTGCTGGAAAATATTAGTGAAAATCTAAATGGAATCCATTCAGCTCTGTTTGTTATCTGTTGAAATATTTAGAGGAGAAATGAATTAAAGTGCAGCCCAAGCAACTTAATCTAGAAGTTTATGTAGGACTGTAACCAACTAATGACGAAGGATCTATTCGTTCTTTAAGGGAGTGAAAATGAACTAAATATATACTGTACAAACTGAAAGGGATATTGGTGCAGAAAACCTGGAGTGGACTAATCTAACGCGAGTTAAAGTGGAGTTGGTAAACCTAACGAAAACCGAACGTTTAGGAAAGAAATGGAAATTATGTTGGGAAAGGTCGCAACATAGCATTCCGTTCACTACTAAAAGTAGACACATGTGGTAGGACCTGTCGTCGGACAAGTCAGTCAGCTGTTTGTACGGCGTTTAACCGCGACACGAGTAGCTTAATATTGAGAAACGTAACCTCTGACATCTATCATTGTCTCACTTTTAAACCCATGGAACACGCCACTCTATTGTCATTACATTTAAAAAATAGTGCCTCTTTAATGGAGACCCGACTAGCTGTATTCCGACTGAACGTATCTTTAAGAGTTGAGAAATAGTGATGAATGGTAGCAGTGGTGAAAAATTATTCATTTTATGTACACACAGCAGAAGCTTACTCTAAGCACTCTATAGGCGACTATAGACTATAGAATATATGCTTGTTTAAATCTATTTCAGAGGTAACGCATGCGCTATGTGAACCTTTCTGTTACGTACGTGGAGGTAGGGAGCTTACGAATACGATATCCCTTTGGCAATCGGCATTCAATCCCATTTAGTGGAGGCTATTTTGGTGCCTAATGGTAGAAGGGAACTTACTCCTGTAATTACTGAGAATTCTTTGGTTTAGAGGAAACCCATAACACGTTAATAGTATAATTGAGCATCTTATTTAACTATTATAGGATTAAGTAATAGAAGTCTATGGTCTTTATGTTTGGTAGCATTTCGATATTCACCTGGAGTTGAAGTTGGAAGAATGGAAAACCAATGGTAGGATGTCCGAGAGAGATTTCTAGCAAAATTACTTCTGAGATATGTTACTGAAGCGTAGTTTATCCCACTACAGACCACAGTCAGTCTAAAATTCGTGACACATTTCAGGAATCAAACCCGGAACTTCGGTATGGGAAACAAATTCTCGACCTGATTGCGGATTTAAACCACCTCCAGACGAATCAACCAAGTGTACTTTTACTTCCTGAAATTTCATTTCCATGGATAATATACGAGTTAAGCTAACTTTCTGTTTTCATCAAGAGTATCAGATGTAACAGTACTTTGTGAACAATCTAATTAGTTTCTCATGGAAGATTTGGTATGGAAGGGCTAATGTAGTGTACTAACCTGTGAACAAACTAAGCACTCGCCCATCGTGAGTAACACATCAGCCTTTATTATCTCCCTTCGTACTTCATAAAATGTATTCTAATCATAGGCTATTTAATCTATAATTTTTGTTATAGACTACGGTCGTTAAGTTTTCTGATAACCTACCCTTTTCCATTTCTATAATCTAATTCCACCATCTAAGCCAATCCATACGTACCCTACAGTTTCCTCAAAATTATTAATTTATAACTTGCTCGAAATTTAATGTTTACGAATACTTCCTTCACATTATTTCCATATATTATTACCGGAAATTATTATCAATATTTAAAGAACCTGTGATGAAAACACATAGGATGGGAGTAATATCTACAGATTCCTGCTCTCTCAATAATCTTGTTATTGGTGGAAGTTTGTTTCCTTATAAAAATATACGTAAAATAAAGAGAGTCCCATCATATGGAAGAACGTGAAATCAAATCGACATTATCCATCTCTAAAATATGAAGACTATGACTGACAGATGTAACGACGTATATATGAGCAACCGTCGGGTCAGATCACTTCCTAGCTATGGACGCTTAAGTGCGACCAGTATCCAGTAATCGGGAGATAGTGGGTTCGAGCCCCACTGTCGGCTGCCCTGAAGATGGTTTTCCGTGGTTTCCCATTTTCACACCAGGCAAATGCCGGGGCTGTACTTTAATTAAGGCCACGGCCGCTTCCTTCCACTTCCCAGGCCTTTCCTATCCCATTGTCGCCAAAAGACATACTTGTGTCGGTGCGACGTAAAGCAAAATAGCAAAAAAGATCACGGAGATTAGAAGTAAGAAAGAGAGGGATATTTTTCAACATCAATAGAGTTCAGAATAGAGCTTAAAAAACTTCTCAATTCATTGAAAACTAATTCGAAATCTTAGAGCTATCAGAAGAAGGAAAAAAAAATCCTTCTAGATGAGGAAAGCAACGAAGGAAAAGATGAACGAAAAGGTAATAATCTGAAAGAATGTTAGTACCGGAAGGAATTAGGAACGTCTTATACCGTGTTACAAAAAGTTCAATAACAGACATAAATACTGTAAATAAATGGAAGTGATAGGAACAAATATAGGGGCTAAATTCTGGGGAGGGCAGAAGGATTAATAGGAATTGGAGGTCTGTTGACGATATCAACTGAGTACTAACAGGGGAAGGAATCAAACAGCTTTATCCCATTCGATGTAAAAGGCAGGGCAGGGTTCAATACATTATCGTGCTGCTTTTCTTTCGATTATTTTTCAGTTATCGGAACAAGTAATCCTGGTGATGGTCCCACACACGGGAACCATACTCTGGTTGGGGTCTTACGAGTGACTTACCTGACATCTCCCTTACATCTTTACCCCCTAAATACCTATATAATCATATCAATAGATCTGTAACCTATGTTTACAATCCCGTTTTTGCGATTACTCCAATGAATATATTTCCTTGTATTTACACTTAGGTGATCTTCGTGAGGTACTTTCAACCCATCAACGTCCGACTCGTTGGCTGAACGGTCAGCGTACTGGCCTTCGGTTCAGAGGGTCCCGGGTTCGATTCCCGGCCGGGTCGGGGATTTTAACCTTCATTGGTTAATTCCGATGGCACGGGGGCTAGGTGTATGTGCTGTCTTCGTCATCATTTCATCCTCATCACGACGCGCAGGTCACCTACGGGTGTCAAATAGAAAGACCTGCACCTGGCGAGCCGAACCCGTCCTGGGATATCCCGGCACTAAAAGCCATACGACATTTCATTTCAACCCATCAACACAGTCATTCAAGTTGAGAGGACGTTGTTACGTCAAAAAGTTTTCAACACGGTGTATGCTGTGTGCATTGATATAATATATAACATCCCTTCTCCTTTAACACTTCGCCTGTGTTGTCGACCTTCTTTAATTAACTCTTTTTTTACTGCAATGTTATAGTTTGCCAGAGCGTAGCAGTCACAAATTCATCTCGATATGATTTGTAAGTTCCTAATTCAAGAAACATCTTCTGTAACGTTAACTGTGACGAAAAGTAAATATCATAGATAAGTACTAGGAATAGCAATAAGAAATACAATCATCTGCTTGAAACTAAGCTTATCTCTGGCACAAGAAGTTTCACAAACTTGTCGCACTTTTTGTCCCTCCAAATGAGTCGCTGTAGTTATAATTACTTCCGAAGCCAACTCAGATTTTATCAGTTCTTGCAAATCGTCCTTCTTCAGATAAGTTCTAACTTATGGTAGGCTGCGATTAAGTGCCACGGTACTTTTTCTAACTGCCTGTGGAGAGAAGTTAGAACTGGAGCTTCTTTAGTACATTGTGGTGCAGATGAAAGCTTACCAGTGCAATATGCCTTGAAGTTCTTTTATTTGATGCTGATGGTGGTAGTTGTTGTTTTAAGGTAAACTACATATAGAAAACCGTCCCCTGTTGATTCTAATTGAAAGTTAAAAAATACGGAAGAGGTATAACATTGAAGAAAATGATGGTATAGGTAAAAGAGAGGGAAGTTGCACGAAGGGCGTGAAAATGATTCCTCAGTTCTTGAAAAGCTAATTCAGATGGTGTGTGATATTTGGATTTTGAATGGTTTCTTGGTTGCTCAGTCTACTGAGATTGAATTTTCACTATAAAATAAATTATCGAACAATGATGAATCAGTGACATATCAAGAATGATAGTGTTAAACGTCATAAGTAACATGAACAGTCATGAGTTCAAGTTAGCCATTTCACATGTTCTATTTACTCTTGTATCAAATTTTAATATTTTCTGTTAATTTATCAGCGAAATTCTTATCCTCAACTGTAGACCAGAAATGTGTCGGGTGTGTAGAAAGTATATTATACTTATTTTCAATAAGAAATACCATGCTAACTTATAAAATCCCCGTACCTCTCATGGGAAAGGTGCTACCGTTGGATATGGTTGTTATATACTTCGATCGCTTTGCCTGAATCTCGATGACCATGTCTAGAAAATACCAATGTCCAGACGACCTGTAAACCTTGGATGTAGTGGATAGGTGACAAAGATGTGACATAGGCGGTCCCGAATGCAGAAAGGAGACGTAAAGATGTAAAGATGTGCATACAATCGATAGAAGTGATTTTATCTGTCTCAAAATAAGATTTAATTTTGTAAGAAAGGTTAGGGCGTCCCTTTACAAATTATGAATATTATCGCAGGCCACTTTATTTCGTAATTTTATGTTGTGAACTACCAAGAAGTAATTGAAGGAAATTGCGCAGGAACATTAACTCTTCCCTGATGTTTGGACTGTTTAAAGGCAATTACTAGTCAACAAAACACTTATAATTACTCACAGTTGAATTATTTTATGTCCTCAGTAATTTTATTTTATTACATGCAACAAATCGCGCTTGTTGCAACCTATGCAGTTTTTCTTATTCGATTTTCAGACTTAGCATATGAAGGGTTTCGATATTCTCTTTCTAAAGAGTGATTTGTGAGATATCATTATTAATATGACCATTCCATGAATACTGTTCGAAAGAAGGGCGACTAGGATCTGCCGTGTTATTATTCTTCGCTTTAAGTGGAGAACCTACTGCAGCAGCATGTGTTGCTCTTGATGCCAGGGCTTCCAAGAAACATTTTCCAGTACCATAATGCTCGGCTGCACATTATAAGTGTATGACAAGAATACCTCCGCAATATTGCCACATTTCCGTGGCCTAGCTGAGCATTTCTGGGACAGGATGCGGTGTCAACTACAGCATCATACGAGTTTACACGATATAGAGAACTAGTTGCAACAAATATGGACAGATAAGCCGCAGGATACCATTAAAAACCTCTATATCTCCATGCCCGCTCATATCGAAGGTAAAGCTGGATCCACATAGTACTACAGTATCACTTCAGCGGTTCAGTTTCTCGCAATAAATTGTCCGTTTCCTCTGATATTGTAAATACTTACTTACATCAACGTTAGACTCATTCATATCAGGTTTCATACGATTACGACAGCTCCTTCTTGGTGCGCAATGTTTCTTTGCAAATGAGTGTACTAAACGTTTTAACTGTTTAATACAATAAATGGCAACTCAGCTTATACTGTATTGACTGAATTTCGAAGAATACTGAAGGTGTTGTGTTCGAGTTCATTAAAACAGCGTGCGATCATTTTCTAGGGGTCAACACTTCAGATATCAGGATAAGAACAGCACGTTTGTTTTGTAAAATAACTGGTAGACGAATAAAATATGAAGAAGGGTCATGCGATGGCTAAGTAAGTGGTAGTACTTCACTAACCGTGCACAGGTGGAGGAGCTGAAACGTATATTTCTTATTGATAAGTCCCGTAATGATCCTACGACTGAACCTCACTGCTCCTGTAGATTTATGTGCGATGTTATGTTGATTACATGGTACATGTGTGCCTGAATTAACTAGGGCGCTAGGGAGAGTGGCTGATCATCTCGGTCAGATCACTTATATTGACAAGACTGGGAGGAATTATTTCATTTTTGAAACTAGGCTATTGGTTAAACAGGTCTTCTATGGAAGGTGCATTAATTATTATGGAGATATAATCAACTCGTTTCCCCAAACACGCCAGCCAGAACACAAAGCGTACAATGAGAAACTTTACTGCAGACAAGGATAACTTACATAATTTAATTTGTTCAGGACAGACCATGACAGACAATTAGCGCTTGATAGAATGCCTGAACTCGTTAGGAACATCCATCATGCGTAGGTTTCATATCAAGTAATAATACTGATTTGTATGGGAAGTGCTACACGGTTTCTGAGGTGGAGAGAAACTAATTTTTAAAAGTAACCTTTATTCACCAAATCATTCTCCAACTTCCCATTAACTTTGTCTAGTTATTCTGTAGTTATAAAACCCATGCGAAGTAAACTGGATTGAAGGCAAAGTAGAGTTGGAAAAGTTGAAATTTCTGATGTTTTATCGTTGGACGAATTCAACAGAGATCGAAGAAAGTAGAAGTTGGATCGCTCAAGTTCCAAAGAATATAATGGGTACAGTGTGATACAGAAACCATTTTTCCGTGCGTGACTAAAGACACGCGGACTCTGCGTAATCTTGAAAAAACCAACACCTATTTATTCACATTCAGACGAACAATTTGCATAAATACTAAAAATGGACGAAATAGTTGCGTCAAAGAGTTCAATAAAACAGACTAAAACTGCAAACACATGGTATGTTGTAACCACATGCAACATTTTATTTGACTTCTTCTCTTAATATTCCGCCAGAGTCCTGTGGAAGCTACGAGTTATTACTGAGTTTCGAATAGAAACGAGTGAAGATTGCATGTTTGATTTATGATTTTTATTCTTCTATAAACAAATGGTAAATAGGGTGATCAGAACATTTGTGAAAAGTGAAAAAGAGGATGTAGCAACGATTTCCAGATGATCTGCGAAAGATTCATACAAAGATGCGTTATAATATATCTTGGGTACTATTACTAAGAGCTGTTTCCACCACACAATGTAACTCACATCTCTTAAGAACAATTTTTTAGGTCCTTTCGGCCGGGTCGTTGATTTTAACTGCATATCTGGCTTGCGAACTAGGTGTTTGTGTTCATCTTAATACACTTATCTTCATCCATATACAAAAAAGACCGCGCTGCCAACCACCGCAGAAACATTTAATAGTTAATACTTCCCTCTGCATGGAGTTGGCGTCAAGAGGGTTACTCGACCGTAAAACTAGGCCAAATGCACATCAAGTGCCTCTTCAGTGACGTCTAGGCTATCTATGACAGCTGTTGGCGGAACTGTGGAGGATCAAACCAGCTTTCGGGCTGAATACTCAACATACACATACAAGTGCTGACCGCAATAAATTGAGAAAACTAGCGCTTGCCCTTGATTTCGTTATCCTATGATGGTATTTATACGATAAAAACGTTTGGAAGAGAGAAAGTTTACGTGTGGTCGCCACCATACAGTATATACCGTAACTCCTACACTGCTATGCTTTGTCTCTACTTGGTTTAGCATCATCTACTTTGAACTTCCACTATTGCCCTGTATGGGTTTTGATGGCATTAGAGCTTGCCATAACTGACCTAATATTTATTTATGTACAAATCAATACATTTTATTAAACAAAATGAGAAATGATCTGTGGTGTAGTGGTTGGTGTGATTAGCTGCTACCCCCGCAGGCCCAGGTTCGATTCCCGGCTCTGCCACAACAATTTTGAAAAGTGTTACGAGGGCTGGAGCGGGGTCCACGCAGCGTCGGGAGGTCAACTGAGTAGTGGGGGGTTCTATTCCCTCCTCAGCTATCCTGGAAGTGGTTTTCCGTGGTTTCCCACTTCTCCTCCAGGCAAATGCCGGGATGGTACCTAACTTAAGGCCACGGCCGCTTCCTTCCTCTTCCTTGTCTATCCCTTCCAAACTTGCCCTCCCCCTACAAGGCCCTGTTCGGCATAGCAGGTGAGGCCGCCTGGGCGAGGTACTGGTCATCCTCTCAGTTGTATCCCCGACCCAGAGTCTGAAGCTTCAGGACACTGCCCTTGAGGAGGTGGAGGTGGGATCCCTCCCTGTGTCCGAGGGAAAAGCCAACTCTGGAGGGTAAACAGAAGAAGAAGAAGAAGGAGAAGAAGAATAATAAGAAGAGAAACGAACCAATACAGAAGTCTCTAGATAACAATTATTGAGTTTATGAGTTCGTATGGCAGTAATATTTCGAGAAACCAATTATATTTCCCACATATGGCTCTAATACGCAAGTGGAGTGATACGTACTCAAGTAAATTTGAACTTCCGTGTTCTTTCAAAATAGCACACCGGCCGTCATGGTGTTATATTTTACCATTGGGCTAAGCCAGGATTGAACCAGTCAACTTGGGCTCAGAAAACCAGCGGTTCTACTGCCTGAGCCACTCCTCTCAGAGAAAAGAGAGTGACTGGTGAATTCATAAGAGACCTACTGTCTCAGGTAAATGGAGAAACTGGTTACCAGAGTCACTGATATTGGAGTTTCAAGCATTCACATTCGATTTACAACAATCCTAATTGTATCTGAATATATAGCACAGAGGCACTGTTAGTGAACGTACAACCCCCCGCTCTTCACCCCATGGAAACTACAGGTTGCTAAGAAAAAATACTTTTCTTTTACGAGTTGCTTTACGTCGCACTACACAGATTGGTCTTAGACGATGATGAGATAGGAAGGGTCTAGGAATGGGAATGAAGCAGCCGTGGTCCGAATTAAGGAAACTACGGAAAACCATCATCAGGGCTACCGACAGTGGAGTTCGAACCCACTATCTCCCGAATACTGGACACTGGCCGCACTTAAGCGACTGCAGCTATCTTTTTTTTTGAGTATATCTTTTTTTAATATTGTTAGACTTTTTTATATTTTACTGATATTTTCTTATTTTTTCATTGTTTCCTTGTTTTCGTTTCAGTTTTTCTGCTTAAGGACGACACATACACCCAGTCCCCGAGCCAGCGGAAATAACCAATTAAGGTTAAAATCCCCTACCCGGCCGGGAATCGAACCCGGTGCTCCTTGAACCAAATGCCAGCACGCTAACCATTCAGCCATGGAGCCGGACAGGCTATCGAGCTCGGTTGAAAATACTTTTCAAGACGTGTGCTGCCCAAGTAGATGATCTGCAGATATTTGAGCGTCGCTCGATCAGCCACATTGCTTCACCTTTCTGATTACGGATCACAGAGCCTTCAATATTGTAAAGAAAAAGTCTTCAGTTCAACATCCGTTTAAAATCAGAGCATAAATGTGAAGACCGAACAGTTAATTTCGGCCTGAATATTACCTTTATCGGCTGGTGAGCTTACTAACATCCCCAGAAAGTGTGACAAATTATGCATGTCTGTATGCTATCAAAATAACACATTGTTTAAAAACTACATTGTTTAAAATTCACAGTTTCTTATGATTCATGGATTATTTTTCCATAATATTAATGGCCGAATATCATCTTTCGATATCAGACACAATAAAACAGTAGATTGGTTACGGCAAATACAATGACTCCTGGAAGATATTTTCTTTCCCACCTATAATAATTTCGTGTGGCTATTTCTAGCCGAGTGCAGCCCTTGTAAGGCAGACCCTCCGATGAGGGTGGGCGGCATCTGCCATGTGTAGGTAACTGCGTGTTATTGTGGTGGAGGATAGTGTTATGTGTGGTGTGTGAGTTGCAGGGATGTTGGGGACAGCACAAACACCCAGCCCCCGAGCCATTGGAATTAACCAATGAAGGTTAAAATCCCCGACCCGGCCGGGAATCGAACCCGGGACCCTCTGACCCGAAGGCCAGTGCGCTGACCATTCAGCCAACGAGTCGGACTTCCCACCTATGAATTGGCATCAAAACCCATATGTCACTTCAAAGGGTAATTTTTATTGAGGTGGTCCCAAGAGTGCCACTAAAACATTGATCTAATTAAGTAATAACTTAATTACCTTATTCAATAGTTGTCATTTTTCAACATGTTTCGTGGTAGCAATTTAATTTATGTTGTGAAATACGATATGCAAAGGTCGCTCTTCGTGACAGGTGCACGGCACGTATAACCATTGCGCAGGACCGTCATGTTTGCGCTGTTCTCTTCTCTTCACTAGTGGCAGTCCTGCTGTGGGCGTCTGTGTGGCGGGTTGCGTCCGGCACCCGCCTAGGCGTTAACCAACCCGAAAATATATTGCATCATTCGATTCTATGACAATGACTTGGTATAATGCATCATTCCACGTGTTCAAATCCATTACATATTAACTATACATTTAAGAATGCCGATAACTGAGAGGATGCACGTACAATGTTTCCAAAATTTAATGGTGTGATTTTAACACGACTTTCAATGACGCCGGGGTGCCGAACGTCTATCTCCAAGGATCCCTATAACCACTGAGATATATAATGACTGTTACTGTATGTTTCCACTCGAAAAAGTTACAAACCTGAGCAAGTTCGACCTCTTCATGTCTAGACCAGATATGTCTAGCAAGTTTTTGAGTTTGTAACAATGACTTATACGATTCAATCCGTAAATTACATTAAAAATAAAGAAAACTAGAAGAGGAACATAGGAATAAATCGTTGTGCGGTGATTATTGCCTAGAGCTGTACCTTACGTAAGGCCACGGCCGCTACCTTTCCATCCTTTCCATCCTTCCGCTGCCAAAACCTTCGATGTAATAGTGCGACGTTAAACAAGTAGCAAAAAATGTTTTAAGGCGAAGTAAAACTAGGTAACCATACCCAGATATAAAATAAATCATACATTTTTATGTATTCATTTCACGAATTTACAAACTCTTGCCTGAATATTTGTATTTCATTACGATTTCTTCATGATGATGATTATTATTATTATTATTATTATTATTATTATTATTATTATTATTATTATTATTATTATTACTTTAGACGGTACATTATTATATCAATTTTTTCTCAGGAATTATTTCAGCTAGACTATGCTTCATTGTATTTAAACGGGAATTGTCCAATTCTTAGTATATCAACAATATTATATTTATCAAGCTATCATTTTCTAAATCGTTAATAGCTTTTAAAACATAAGCTAATATAATATTTAACAGTACGAAATATACACTCCTCATTTTGCAACTTCTTCGAGTACGCTTTAAGTACAGAATTCTAGCCTCGATGGAATTTATATCAAAAGTCGTCGAAAAACAATGCGATGTTCATCAAACGTTCGAGGATTGCTATATACTTAGGGTTTTGAGACACAATTAATTTATCACAAATTCCAATTAGGAAATTTAGATTATCACTGTTTTGGAAGAAATTCCTGCTGTACATAAGTCTGAATATAAACCCAGGACAATCTCTTTTTCATCTGTTTGAAACATACTTCAACCACTTTTCAGTTTTATGAAGTGAAAATTGAAGATCACAATAATGTTATTTGCTTTTACGTCCTGATAACTACTTTTACAGGTTTCGAAGACGTCGAGGTGCCGAAATTTAGTCCCGCAGGAGTTCTTTTACGTGCCAATAAATCTACTGACACGAGACTGATGAATTTGAGCACATTCAGATACCACCGGATTGAGCCAGGATCAAACCTGACAAGCTGGAGTCAGAAAGGCAGTGTCTCAATCGCTTGAGCCACTCAGACCGGCTAAATAAAAATCAAGCGACTTTTTACATTGTTATATTTTATGGTGCACTATAAACGAGTCCAATTACTTCGGAACTAATGAAGATGAGCCCTCGGTTTGTATCACTGTAAGAAGGTGTTACTACTCCTTAAAAGGGACACCATAATCATAATCGTTGTAGTTCTTAGTATGAGTTTATCCCTGAATTTCTATTCTGACATACTCCGTGAACGTCAACCTGTAAATAGCTTTGAGACGACCTGAAAAACCTCTATCTGTTCCTCCTTTGTACACGGATGTTCTCAATATACACAGAGGATGTAGACTACTAACCAGGTACAGACTAGAAGCAGCGTTTTTTGATTTAAACATGCACACCTCTGTACATCAAATTGATCGACCCCTGAACACAGCTGCAATTAAGGGGATATAGTCATCTTCAAAAGTGTCAGTCATTCAGTAGGTTTAATTATACCAGTCTAAAAGCATATGCCTAGGAAGAGTTAAATCCTCTTGATCGAATCTATTTCATTATAATTTTTTCAGAAATAATAATAGTGCTGATGATTAAGATGATACTACTAGTATTACTACTTCTACTATTGATGGCGATGAACTTCCGGTCTGCATTCATTACCATCGATCCGAAGAGTGTTCTCCAAATACTTCACAGTCCTCAATAGAATACTCAGACACGTGCCTACAGTTTTTGTATGATATTATCCACTTTACATTTACAATTGACAGGACATCAAGTAGTGTTTCTCTGGATCAAAGTGTATTCTGGCATCTTTCGAAACGAGAAAGGAGACGAATTAGTAAAACCTGGTGTTCGTGATGGACTTAGTAACAGGGTTTCACTGCCGTGTATGGAGTTTTATCCCCTCGTTCGACAACAAGCATGCCTACGCTGGCGATCGAACTGCAAATTTTAACAACAAGATGGACAGGACGTGACTAAGCCCTCATTCAGCCCATCATCCTTCAACAACCATGGTTTTCGGATCTTCGTTACAGCCGAGAGTCGAACGTATCTATAATTCGTATTACGGTTTAACTACGGACCATTTCTTGCACATCTTTTTCGCATAGGAGTGGTCAATTCTTCACAGTGTCAGAGTCGATTCGCAGGAACTGGTGCCTTGAATCACATTCAATTCCAATGTGCTTATTATTCTGGACCAATGGTTAAATTCGTGAATACATTGATACGTTGGGATTTCCTTTTCCAACGACATTTTCCTTGGTTCTGGATATAATCAACTTAGTAATTCTAGTAACACTGATAAAAATTTTGAAATCATATGGTATTAAAATATAAAAAGGGGCTGCCTGGCCGAGGCGGTAAAGGCGTGCTCGGTTCGCCCTGAAGGACGTGGGTTCGAATCCCCGTCAGGAAGTCGTAAAATTTAAGAAACGAGATTTCCACTTCCGGAGGTGCATATGGCCCTGAGGTTCACTCAGCCTACACCAAAAATGAGTACCAGGTTAATTCCTGGGGGCAAAGGTGGCCGGGCGTAGAGCTAACCACTCTACCCCATCAAGTGCCGAGGTTAACAATGGCGGAAGCCTTTACCTTCCACTCCTCCAAGGGCCTTCATTGCCTGTACGGAGGTGTCTTTGTCTTTGTTATTAGAATATAAAAGTGTAATTAAGATATGATGTGTACTACTTGGACTGAATATGGATTCGAACTCTTTAAAGTCGGAATAAAATGTAAGTAAAACCTTGATTCACCGGGCGAATTGGCCGTGCGGTTAGAGGCGCGCGGCTGTGACCTTGCATCCGGGAGATAGTGGGTTCGAATCCCATTGTCGGCATCCCTGAAGATGGTTTCCCGTAGTTTCCCATGTTCACACCTTAATTAAAGCCACGGCCGCTTCCTTCCAAATCCTAGGCCTTTCCTATCCCATCGTTGCCATAAGACCTATCTGTGTCGGCGCGACGTAAAGCCACTAGCAAGAAAACCGTGATTCTACGGGAATATGTTTTCCATCTGTATTGCTCTGCGTATATTGTTTTATATTGATGTTCGTGATGACCAAATATTAATTTAGCCAAAGAATAATAATAAAAAGTAAAAAGAAAAGGAATTCTGCGAACAGTCGGCGTGACTCATTGCACACAACTGAACACTAATAAGAAGTCACTGGCTACGGTGACTTGCGAGGTCTGTGTTAGAGCTACTCGTAGCCACAGCTACACTCGTGATCTTGCACTCAGATAGCTTTTCGCGGGTGGAAAGTCACCAGTTTATTCCTAGCTTAACTCTGAAACCATAGAGATAGCCTAGTGTATAGATGCATTTAGCGGGATACTTGAATTTTATTATCTCGTCTGAAGGAGAAGATTGACGATTTTCGTAAGGTTTATTAACGCCTTAAGTTAAAGCATAGGGCCATGCTATGGTGGCACTGCTGCCAAAGGCGCATCTATTGTGTTCATCTTTTAACGTATGTTCACTCAACTGTTGCCTACATTCAGGAGATGATCAATCTGTTGTATCCGAAAATATGCATGATCAAACTTTCAACTCCTGCTTCTAGCCTGCACCTGACTATTGTCACCGTAACGAATCACTGTTTAAAATTATTTCAATACTAATTAAAAAATCGTGTTTTAGAATGTGCTGTGAACAACAGATATTTCGCTCCAGAAAGGCCAGTTCCCTCGTTATGGCGTAAAAAGACGCATAGCTCTGCAACCCCTTGAATGACTTGACCCCCCACCCCACTTCCTGTGAGGCAGAGTGAAAGGTGATCAGGGCGAGGGTGAAGAAATGAACCACGAGCGGAGCTTATTAAAGTCCAATCAACGAAGCTGTTGATCGGTTTTCCCTTGTTTAATTGCTCGCATAGTTCGTGGCTGCCGAGACGCTGGTATAATTACTGCCTCATTGTGGTGTGGAGCAAGCCCACACATGTATTGCTAGTAAATTGATTTTCATTATAATGAGCAATATACACGGCTTCGTTCTACATCACTGTATTTGCTCATGACTGAATGTGTGGTGCAGAGTGACAAGTAACGTATCGAGCCAACCACCACTGAAACTACAGGATACGTCCACATCTTCATACAATTGTCCTGTATACAAACCGACTCTATCTTTGTGCTATGGTGACTGACTCCCTACATTTGTATGTTTAACCCAACACATGCCAAAGATCGATAATTTCGATAGTTTCTGCTGTTCTGTTCTGTGTTTGTGTCAAAACTATCGACGGCTATAGAGCCCATATATGATTTACAGTGTCGTCTATCAGCTGTTTATTAGAATATAATGGAATACTCCAGGAAATGAGGAGAGAGTATTAGTTTATTGTACCAGAATTGTTTTAATACATACATTTTTATTATCATTTGTGCCTGTCGCTATATTATACATTATAATTTGATCTCAGAGTGTTATCATACCCATTTTAAATTATATAAGAATATTTAAGTTGTAGATATTAAGCAGTGATTTATATTCTAGGATAAACATGTATCCTACCCTTCATTATTTACATTAGTCCTTGTATTATGTTATTTTGTTTTCCTGTGCCACATGATTTTGTCATAGCAAATAATTTTGTTGCTTTTCCCCCCGTACCCTTTGAGTAATAGTATGACAATTGTGTGGAATTCTTTCTCACTTTCTACTTTAACCTTAGATTAACTACCAAGATTGTCTCTCTACAGAGTCATAACAGAAGTGCCTCCTTCATTGCTTCGCCACAACACAAACAACGATTCTCGTCATATTCCTCTCCTTGACTTTTATCATTGTATACACAAGTCAACCACCACACAATACTTCATACTTCTCTATTTGTAAATCATTCTTTCTTTATTGTCACCCGTTTTGCTAGTTTCATAGAATGATAATAATATTATTTTATTCTTACATTACGACATGATCATATTTTCTGCAACATCTCTCACTCTTGCAATTACCTTCTTATAATATGTTTTTCATTCTGAGACTCTTTGTCCCAGCAGTCTTCAATTCCTATCTGTCTAGCATTCTTTTAATCTGCACCAATCTGCAGTTTCAAGTAAAGGTATGTGATAATACTTTGTCTTGTTAACTTCTCACACTTTTCGCATGTAATCATATTTTGGCACTACATTATTATATTATTATGATTATGGTTCATGTTTGTGGGTTACTGTAGTGACGTCCTAGTTCGTGAACAATGGGCAACGGATGAGTGGCCTAGTAAGTGGTCCTGAGAGCCGGGATATCAGTTGCTATGGAATGGGAGTGGGCATCTCGGACATATTCTGAGTCATGGCCCTCCTTGTGCTCAGGCGGCTAGGACTATACAATTCACCGGAGGTCCTTAACCCGTTAGAGGAGAGATCCTCACTTGGACTATGTGCAAGTAGGGTAGCATCCTTCTTCATGAATTTACCGAGCTCAGAACATTTTAAGCAAGCCTCGGACCTATGGGAGTAATGGAGTCCCACTCCCATTTGACAGGCGAGGGACTCCTTGGAAACAACTTGGCGAACGAAATGGAATTCGATGGGGAGCTATCAATATTAATGGGGCTTATGGAAGAAAGAAGGTAGAACTGGCTGAGTCAGCAAAGAGGATGCATCTGGATGTGCTAGGAGTAAGTGATATTCGAAAAGGGGAGATAACGACGAAGAGATAGGAGATTATAAAGTGTACTTGAGGGGTGTTAGAAAGGGAAGGGCAGAGTCTGGGGTAGGGCTCTTTATCAGGAATACCATTGCACGCAACATAGTTTCTGTTAGGCACGTAAATGAGCGAATGATGTGGGTAGATTTGTCAGTTGGAGGAATTAGGACAAGAATTGTGTCCGTGTATTCACCATGTGAAGGTGCAGACGAGGAGGAAGTTGACAAGTTTTATGAAGCATTGAGTGACATCGTGGTCAGGGTCAACAGCAAGGATAGAATAGTGCTAATGGGCGATTTCAATGCGAGAGTTGGGAATAGAACTGAAGGATACGAAAGGGTGATTGGTAAAATGTTGGGAAGATATGGAAGCTAATGGGAATGGGAAGCGTTTGCTGGATTTCTGTGCTAGTATGGGTTTAGCAGTTACGAATACATTCTTCAAGCATAAGGCTATTCACCGCTTCACATGGCAGGCTAGGGGTACCAGATCCATAATAGACTATATCTTAACAGACTTTATATTCAGGAAATCTGTTAGGAATGCACGAGTTTTTCGCGGATTTTTCGATGATACAGACCACTATCTGATCTGTAGTGAACTAAGTATCTCTAGGCCCAGGGTAAAGAAAGTGAAATCTGTCTGCAAACGAATAAGGGTAGAAAATCTCCAGGATGAGGAAATTAGACAGAAGTACATGGATATGATTAGGTGAGAAGTTTCGAACAGTAGACAGTAAGCAGGTTCAGGATATAGAAAGTGAATGGGTGGTATACAGGGATGCTGTAGTAGAAACAGCAAGGGAATGCCTGGGAACATCTGTGTGAAAAGACGAGAAAAGGCGAACATCTTGGTGGAATGATGAAGTGAGAGCAGCTTGTAAACGTAAAAAGAAGGCTTATAAGAAATGGCTCCAAACAAGGGCCGAAGCAGACAGGGATTTGTACGTAGATGAAAGAAACAGGGAAACAAATAGTTGTTGAATCCAAAAAGAAGTCATGGAAAGATTTTGGTAATAACCTGGAAAGGCTAGGTCAAGCAGCAGGGAAACATTTCTGGACAGTAATAAAGAATCTTAGAAAGGGAAGGAAATAGGAAATGAACAGTGTTTTGAGTAATTCAGGTGAACTCATAATCATAATAGATCCCAGGGAATCACTGGAGAGGTGGATGGAATATTTTGAACATATTCTCAATGTAAAAGAAAATCATCCTGGTGGTGTTGCAAACAGCCAACCTTATGGGGAGGAGGAAAATGATGTTGGTGAAATTATGCTTGAGGAAATGGAAAAGATGGTAAATAAACTCCATTGTCATAAGGCAGCAGGAATAGATGAAATTAAACCTGAAATGGTGAAGTATAGTGGGAAGGCAGAGATGAAATGGATTCATAGAGTAGTAAATTTAGCGTGAAGTGTTGGTAAGGTACCTTCAGATTGGACAAAAGCAGTAATTGCACTTATCTATAAGCAAGGGAACAGGAAGGATTGCAACAACTATTGAGGTATCTCATTGATTAGTATACCAGGCAAAGTATTCACTGGCATCTTGGAAGGGAGAGTGCGATTAGTCGTTGAGAGGAAGTTGGATGAATACCAGTGTGGTTTCAGACCACAGAGAGGCTGTCAGGATCAGATTTTCAGTATGCGCCAGATAATTGAAAAATGCTACGAGAGGAATAGGCAGTTGTGTTTATGTTTCGTAGATCTAGAGAAAGAATATGACAGGGTACCGAGGGAAAAGATGTTCACTATTCTGGGGGACTATGGAATTAAAGGTAGATTATTAAAATCAATCAAAGACATTTATGTTGACAATTGGGCTTTGGTGAGAATTGATGGTAGAATGAGTTCTTGGTTCAGGGTGCTTACAGGGGTTAGACAAGGCTGTAATCTTTCACCTTTGCTGTTCGTAGTTTACATGTATCATCTGCTAAAATGTATGAAATGGCTGGGAGGGATTCAGTTAGGTGGAAATGTAGTAAGCAGTTTGGCCTATGCTGACGACATGGTCTTAATGGCAGACTGTGCCGAAAGCCTGCAGTCTAATATCTTGGAACTTGAAAATAGGTGCAATGAGCATGGTATGAAAATTAGCCTCTCGAAGACTAAATTGATGTCAATAGGTAAGAAATTCAACAGAATTGAATGCCAGATTGGTGATACAAAGCTAGAACAGGTTGATAATTTCAAGTATTTGGGTTGTGTGTACTCCCAGGATGGTAATATAATAAGTGAGATTGAATCAAGGTGTAGTAAAGCTAATGCAGTGAGCTCACAGTTGCGATCAGCAGTATTCTGTGAGATGGAAGTCAGCTTCTAGACGAAACTATCCTTACATCGTACATCGGTCTGTTTTCAGACCAACTTTGCTTTACGGGAGCGAAAGCTGGGTGGACTCAGGATATCTTATTCATAAGTTAGAAGTAACAGACATGAAAGTAGCGAGAATGATTGCTGGTACAAACAGATGGGAACAATGGCAGGACGGTACTCGGAATGGGGAGATAAAGTCTAATTTAGGAATGAACTCGATGGCTGAAGATGTACGCATAAACCAGCTTCGGTGGTGGGGTCATGTTTGGCGAATGGAGGAGGATAGGTTACCTAGGAGAATAATGGACTGTGCTATGGAGGGTAAGAGAAGTAGAGGGAGACCTAGACGACGATGGGTAGACTTGGTTTCTAACGATTTAAATATAAGAGGTATAGAACTAAATGAGGCCACAACACTAGTTGCAAGTCGAGGATTGTGGCGACGTTTAGTAAATTCACAGAGGCTTGCAGACTGAACGCTGAAAGGCATAACAGTCTATAATGGTAATGTATGTATGTATGTATGTATGTATGTATGTATGTATGTATGTATGTATGTATGTATGTATGTATGTATGTATGTATGTATGTATGTATGTATGTATGTATGTATGTATGTATGTATGTATGTATGTATGTATGTATGTATGTATGTATGTATGTATGTATGTATGTATGTATGTATGTATGTATGTATATCTTAAGTCGATTGTTGTTCTCTCCTTATCCCGACGGCATTAAGTTTGCGAGACCTAGGTAGTTTATCATTTTCATGTATTTCATGGCCCTTATCTTTCTTTCGTAAATACTTTCATTTTTCGTAATGTCAAATCTCTTTCATTTCTCTTCTGGTTAGAGTTAAGGGGGGATGATTATCTACTTGTACTTCCCCATAAAACAATAATTATTATGACCAATCACTGAACTAAGTATAAATTCTTTTCCTTCAAAACAACAACAATAATGACTCTCAAGTTGCCACGTATCATTTACGATAGTGAACAATGAGTTCAAAAGAGTAAACGTTGTTCAAACGGTTTTGTTTGCGAACCATACTTCCACCCTCCTTAATAGCAAAAATTTTAGGGACGTCTTTATCAGCAAATATTACTTTTCTAAGCTTCCTTTGTGGATCAGAGGTAGGGTGTTGACCGCCGGATCTCAGCATGGTGGATTCAAACCCAGTAGAGAAAGTCGGATTCACTCTAAACTCCATTTCGCACTATGTCAACAAATAAACATTTTCTGGTGACACATTTTATGTTTACCCGACGAAATTAGTTTAAACGCAGCCGTAGATCGCCCAACAGAGATCCGTTTCTCTGCCACCTGGTAGAGTAAAATTAGACTTTGAAATTGACAAATATGCAGTCAAAATTTTGTCGAAAACAAAATTCTTGCACACAGTTGCTTTCCTCATATTTCACTATTATTATTACTATTGTTAATATCATTATTCATTGTGTGTGTTATAGGGTGAGGCTCAGACTATAAAGCCTACTATTAATTCCAAATCATACTAAATTTAACCGTTAAAGAACTTTAAATATTTTAAATATTGTAACGTGAAGTCGGTTAGGTAAATAAACACACAACTGGTAGCGTTTACTCTAAGATTTATTGACTAATAATTGCTTATACAAGTACACAGGTACACAATTACACCCGTTTGTACTCTATCCTTACTCTCACTGCTCAGTCGTTCTAGTTATTCTCTCTATTGCTTACAAACTATCCAAATCGCACTAACAGCACTCAATTACCACTGTCCACTGACTGATCCAGTGCTCCACAGTAGCATTCGCTGACAAAGTTGAACTGTTTCAATCACTAGCGGAACGAAATCGCTGAAGCTCACCCGTCCTGCCTTAAATAGGTCGGCCTGCCCTTCCAGATACTTCACAAAGAAACAAGCCTCCGCAGTCCTCTGGAATCCGAAAGCTCTGGGTTCACCTTCTCTAGTCCTTTCTCGCACCATCAGGGAGGCCTGCAGTGAGATAACGGAGAGGTGGCAGAGGGTTTGGTTTTGCGCACCTGGCTCGGCTGTGACTGTTTACTGGAGTGGCGAGTGGATAGGGACCCAACTCGGTGGTTTCACGCGTGACTGGAACCAAACTAACTTGCTCCTTCTTAGTCCTAACAATAAAACGGTGGATAGCGTCACAATATCTTTATATATACAATTCATCACACTTTCTGTCCTGTTAGGAAGTTCAAACATAGCATACTAATTTCCTTCGCATTATAGTTTGATTTAAAATATTAGAAATTCTGAAAATTTGTTTAAATCATTAGAGAAGTGTACGAGCATATGTCTGTCAAGTCTCGCTCCCGCTCTCACTCTCACTTGCACGCAAGTGCATTGTCCCGGCATCCTATTCTTCCTTCATGACAGGAAGGAGAAGCAAGCAAGCAAGCAAGCAAACAAACAAACAAGCAAACAAACAAACAAACAAACAAACAAACAAGTGGACGAAAGCGCGTATACGAACATTTCTACGAAGTCATACTCGTGTGTGTACACTAAATATCATTTCAGCTTTCCATAACCCTCTTCTAGGAGCAATAATGGCGGCAACTCCCGGAGAGAAACAATCATAGAGATGAATAACATCATTCCACGGAATGGACTACAGGTACTTTCCACCTGATGATGTAGTTGGATAAGGGAAATCGACGTCGGGATGGTATCTATTCCAGTGTTACTCGTTCTCAATGAGTGGTGGCCAGGAGATTTAATGAAAACCTCCGAGAAATGTTGACTTTCGTGAGCAATGTAATTTGGGAGGGAATTGTCCCAGCGAAGTAGTGTCTCTGTCTTGTACGGATCCCGGCAGAATGGGCCTTTATAATGTTCTGGGTGTACCGGACACTCTTGAAGGTATCGTCGCCATAAGACCTATCTGTGTCGGTGCGACGTAAAGCCAATAGCAAAAAAAAAAAAAAACTCTTGAAAGTTCCATGAACTTACCATAAAGGCTATGTTACAACTCCCCTCTCCGCCCCCCTCCACACCACAATTACAGGTCTTAGTCCTATGTGTCACTGTAATGTAGACTGCGGGAAGTGTCTCGTTCACCTGTTCAGCTCCGCATACGCGTACGATCATCATTAGCACTGCGGAAAAACTTGTTCTCGTTAATAAACATAAGGTTTCGCCTTTCATCAGTCATTCTTTCTCGATTCTACTGGAGGTGGGATGTACAGTGGTGTGACGTGAATCGAGGTCTGCTTCGCAGAATTTTTGAAAATCCAATTTCAAGCGAACTGTTGTGGGTTATCCTAGCCGAGACTGTTGTCCGAAACCTGACGAATAGGTATGTGTATCTTCCTCTGATCAGATACTTGTCGTCCAATGTATTGTTCAATTCTGTTGAACGACCTTGGAGACCTACCTTCAATGTGGTTTTATTCAAACTCCGTTAACTGCACAAACAGTGCGCTCCTACACTGTCATTGTATGCTAACAAAGTTCGACATTTTGAAGCATAGTTAGGCGCTAGAAACTGCGGCCTTCTCCATCTGCAAGTGCGCAATAACTGTTACACTTTAGATATTCACCCGATAATACTGGAATACCTTTGCATCGTCTGGACTTCACATGAACTATATTTTAACGAAGTTATGTTAGTCTGCATTTAACCGGGTGAGTTGGCCGTACAGTTAGGGGCGCACAGCTGTGAACTTGCATCCGGGAGATAGTTGGTTCGAGCCCCACTGTCGGCAGCCCTGAAGATGGTTATTCGTGGTTTCCCATTTTTACACCAGGCAAATGCTGGAGCTGTACCTTAATTAAGGCCACGGCCGCTTCTTTCCCACTCCTAGGCCTTTCCTATCCTATCGTCGCCATAAGACCTATCTGTGTCAGTGCGACGCAATGTAGATTATAAAAAAGTCTCCATTAATACGTATTCCCTGTACCATTTTGGTACATAAGTTGAGAACACCGTGAATGCGCATGTTAGAAATTAGCACATCCAGAATATGGACAAATACATCAAGCTGTAAAATGAAGAGAAACTACAATACTCCGAACTTAAGTTAGGTTTCGATTAGCGGCAACATGGCCATAAACGCGGGCCATGCAGAGGTTGTATGTGATCGTGGTTACGAGTTTAAAGTAGTTATTGTTAAATCATTATTTGGGGTCTGCTTGTGATCGTACTTCGTGATTTTCAGTACTGATAAACACGTATTTGAGTCGCTAGGTGCTTTTACGCGGAAGTTTAAAATATCTGTAGGTTAATTATTTCGTGTTTGCACGAAGTATCGTATAGATTAAGTGTTTGTTTATCATTGTGTTTGAATGGTGTTGTTATAGAATGCAGTGCACATACATTAGGTTAGCATGAATCGATCATGTTGTTTAAGTAAAAAATTGGCAATTCTTCGGGTACTTTTGCCCTCATCGAAGGGTAAAGTTTCCTAGAGGAATGGATTCGATACATTCATCACAAGAATTTTACTGTACGTAGATAATGAAACTGTCGTATACTCTTAAGTCCATTGTCCCCAAATATATTTTTCCCATTGAGAATAGTGAACCAATTCGCATTCCTAGGAAATGTGTATCGTAAATTGTCACCTGATACTTATTTAACCATATTAAAAAATGAGCCTTCGTAAAAGAACAATGGTATTTACCTCGAGGAAGAAAGTACCCCAAAGAGAGTGAACAGTGACTGGCACAGAGAGACGAAGAACCGTTTAACCGTTGGTGTGAAGAAGAACAGATAATTTTCAGGTGTTCACGATCCCATTCAACGTGATTGTGAAAAATGTTGTGTTCTCAGGACCTACTGTAGATATTCCATTGATATTAGTGAGTTTTAAGGTGACGAGTGACGTACAAGTGTATTTTTAAAATACTGCTTTGCTAGGAGAAAAATTAAAGTTGACATTAAGATGTGAAGACCGAGCTCAGTGGCCAAACGTGCTAGTGCGCTACGGCGATGGAGCTGAGCTCTGCATTCGGGAGACGAGAGTCGTCGAGCCTCATTTTCGGCTGTCCTGAGAATGATTTTCTGCGGTTTCCCACTTTCACTTCCAGGCAAATGCCGGGGCAGCTCCTATTCATAGGCCACAGCCGATTGCTTCCACTTCCTTCCACAGTTTCATTCACCATCATTCATTTCATCTTCATTATCTCTTCATCTGAAGATGGCGTCAGGAAGGGCATCCGGCCGTAAAATAATTTCGTATAATTTCATCTCACATCTCCGGCCCTTTATCAAGAAACGGGGCTAAATTAGGATGTGAAGGACAAGACGGCCTGAAGTGTATGTTACTTATTTCGTATTTGCACGTAGTATACCGTACAGGCTAAGTGTTGTTTATCATTGTTTGTGTTTGAGGGTGGTATTACAGAAAGTAGCGTAGGTTACGTATATTAGGTTAGTATACAACAAATTTGAAACTATGGTAAGTCAACTTTGTAGTTGTGGCGAAACCACGTCATCCCGCCGCCACAGGAACCTAGAGGGCAGCAGCTGGACCTCGCCACACTAGGCAACGCCGGTGAAAGCGTGTAGACTGCCCGTCTCCTTTATGATTTCCATGGCAGCATAATTAAAACAAGATATAGTAAACAAATACATCGAGTGCCTTTCTACATATTGTTATCTATATCCGGATTGTAGGAAACGACAATATAAAGTTCCCTACAGAATAAATAGGCAGTTCTCTATTCAAATGCCGTGTTTACTGTAGCTGGCAAGTCAGTAAGTGTAATGTTCCCCACATTTGGTGACTCCGACCTGATTCATATAGTGTGATACAGTTTTCTACATAAAGTCAGTGCTGCTCACACGCTAGTCACCGCCGTCGCTATGAAACAATTACAACAGCAGCTACAGCAATTACAGGACCAAAATCGCCTCCTATAACAGCAACTTCAACAGCAAAAGCCGCAATCACCATCCTCAGAGGTTAGTACAGTAGTGAATCGTGTTGGAGTTAAATTGCCTGTTTTCTGGCCAGACATGCCGGCGCTAAGGTTCGCTCAGGCAGAAGCGCAGTTTAATGTATCCGCTATCATGCAAGACGCAACAAAATACGCGTACATTGCTTCACAGTTGGACAGTCGCTATGCCGCGGAAGTTGATGATGTTATTACCAACCCTCCGGCGCAAAATGCATACGCGTAGCTGCGTACCGAACACATTCGGCGTCTTTCCCTATCGGAAGAGCAACGCGTTCGTCAACTGCTCATGGAGGAGAAGCTGGGTGACCGAAAGCCATCCCAGTTCTTACGACACCTTAGATCTCTCGCGGGCAGCACACAAGTACAAGATAACCTCTTAAGACAGTTATGGATACAGCGCCTGCCCTCACAAGTACAGGCCATTTTACAAACACAGAGTGAGATGCCGCTAGATAAGGTTGCTGTCTTGGCCGACAAAATTCTTGAGGTTTCACCCGTGTCACTTCCCGCCACTGTTCACGCCGTGAGTACACCACCAGTTAGTGAGGTGAGCCAGCTCGTGAAGAGGATAAATGAACTTTCACACTAAATGGCAGCACTGCAAACTTCCTTCTGTGCATGCTCTCGTTCCCGGGATCGGCCAAGCCGTCCTAGCAACAGCCACAGGTCTTCTCCGACAGCCAGTGCACAAGGTGTCTGCTGGTACCATCGCCGCTTCCGCGCAAAGGCACAGACATGCGAATCACCTTGTAGCTTCCCGTCAAACTCCAACGGCAACCAGTGACGGCGGTAAATGGTTACCCAACAGATGGAAACCGCCTCTTTATCACGGATAAGAACAGTAAACATCAATTTCTGAGCGACACTGGGTGGGATTTGTGTTGCTTTCCGGGCAAATTCCTGAAGGGGCATAGCCATCAGATTATGAACTCGCAGTTGCCAATAATTCCACAATCCACACATACGGGACTCTGAACTTGAAACTGAACTTCGGGCTCCGACGAGAACTTTCATGGAAATTTGTTGTTGCTGACGTCGCACTTCCCATCATAGGATCAGACTTCCTCGCCTATTACCATCTTCTGCCAGACTGTCCAAACAAACGCTTGGTTGACGTCATCACAGGCTTCAGTGAACGTCCAAACTGCTAACTCTCTACAGCCCACTGTGAAGGCTCTCAATATACCGACTACGTTTCATGAAATTTTAAAGGAGTTTCCTGACCTCACTCGTCCATCTGGAGCCCCGCGAGAAATACACTATTCTATGGTACATTTCATCCGCACTACACCAGGACCACCTGTCTCCTGCCGAGCTCGTCGTCTCGCCCTGGATCGTTTCCAGATAGCTAAGAAGGAGTTTGACGCCATGCTTCTGGAAGGTACAGTACGACGGTCTGAGGGTCCTTGGTCGTCACCGCTCCATTTGGTATCGAAGAAGGACGAAGGCTGGCGGCCCTGCGGAGATTATCGTGCCTTAAACTCACGGACCATTCCTGACAAGTAACCACCTCGGCATCTCCATTATTTCAGTCATCAGCTCCGCGGATGCACTATTATCTCCGTTATGGACCTGGTGAATGCCTACACCCAGATTCCCGTGAACCCAAGTGACATTCCGAAGACCGCTATCATAAGCCCTTCGGACTGTTTGAGTTTCCTTTCTTGACCTTCGGACTACGCAATGCTGGTCAAACCTTTCAAAGATTCATAGACGAAGTACTATCAGGTCTGGATTTTACGTTTGCGTACGTCGACGACATCTTGGTCTTGTCTAAGAGTCCTGAAGAACACAGGCGCCACCTGCGAGCTCTCTTCCACCGCCTCTCTGAGTATGGCATACTCATCAATGCTACCAAGACTGTCTTGGCATCTCCAAGAGTCACCTTTCTCGGATACGAAGTCTCCGCCGCAGGGGCACGACCACTGTCGGAACGCATCACAGCTCTGCAGAATTTTCCTTTCCCGAAAACTGCACGTGATCTCAGACGTTTCCTGGGAATGATCAGTTTCTATCGCCGATTCCTTCCCTCAGCATCGCAGTACCAGGCTCCACTCCACGCAGCTGTATCCAGTTTACGTGGCTCTCAACAGGTACCCTGGACACCAGAAATGGAACGCATCTTTGCCGCCTGTAACAAAAGCCTCGCTCAAGCTACCCTCCTAGCGCATCCCGATCCGCAAGCACCATTGGGATTGTTCACAGATGCATCCAACAGCCTTATTGGAGCTAGCCTCCAGCAATACGTGGACGATGCCTGGCAGCCTCTAGCCTTCTTCTCTAGGAAACTGTCTCGGAAGCAAACCGAATGGCCAGCCTACTACCGAGAGTTGCTTGCAGTTTATGAAGCAATGCAGCACTTCAGATACATTTTGGAAGCCCAGAAGGTCACAATCTGTAAAGACGCCTTCCAGCAACGTCGCGACAAACTTCCACCCGTGTAACTGAACCAGTTATCGTTCATCGCTCAGTTCACAACGGACATTCAGAACATTGAAGGCTCCTCCAACGTAGTCGCAAATGCACTGTCTTGCATCAACGGAATTGCCAGTAGGACCTTAGACTTCTGCGCTTTGGTACGATCACAGGAAGGGGATGCAGAACTCCTTGATCTGTTGAACCGCGAATCAGCACTTCGGTTGGAGCAAGTCCGTATACCAGGAACCAACATCACTTTGTTCAGTGACACTTCGCGTCGACCCAGACCATTCATCACTGCACCTTTTCGCAGACAAGCTTTCGACTCTCTTCACGGTCTAAGTCATCCTGGTGCCAGAGCGACCGCCCGTTTAGCATCAGAACGCTTCGTATGGTCCCACATGCAGAAAGACTGCCGTGCATGGGCACGAGCCTGCCAGACATGTCAACGTTCGAGCGCGCCATAACAACGCTCCAATTGGCAATTTTACCCCAGCGTCTGCTCGCTTTCAGCACGTCCATCTGGATATCATCGGCCCACTACCTTCTGCTGGAAATTACTGATACTGTCTGACAGCAGTGGACCGATTCACCCGATGGCCAGAAGTCTGTCCATTGGAACGCATCACAGCCGAAGACGTCGCCGAAGCTTTTGTAGCATGCCGAATCTCTCGCTTTTGATCACCACACCGTATCACGACCGACCAAGGCAGACAGTTTGAATCTCAGTTGTTCCGAAACCTGGGGATTGTCACCGGAACCTAACGCTCCCGAACAAACAGCTGGCATCCTTGTGCCAATGGAATGGTTGAACGTTTCCACCGTCAACTCAAGGCAGCCATCATGTGGCATCCTGATATGTCTTGGCTGCAAGCCTTACCAGTTGTCTTACTTGGTATCCGAAGTGTGCATAAAGAAGATCTTGGCGCTTCCTCGGCAGGGCTAGTCTACGGAGAACCAATTCGACTTCGAGGAGAAATGCTTTGTACCACGACAGACAACCGCCTTGAGGACACTTCAAGCTTCGTAGTCAGACTCCGCTAACAAATGAGTCGATCACGGCATGATCAACATTCCACCTTCATCCTCAGGGACTTGAACACTGGTACTCAAGTCTACCTACGTGACGACACGGTCCGCGGTGCGCTACAGCCGCCATACACTGGCCCACATCGAGTGTTAGATCGAAGTGATAGGACACTGACTGTGCAGATAAGAGGCACGCCTGTCCGCGTCAGCATTGATCGCATAAAATCTGCCTTACTCTGGCTGATAACACACCATTACCTGGACAAAATACCACTCAGGATCATTGCATCTGCCTTGAGAACACTCTCCACAGTGACACAGCCGCAGCATCACCGGCACCTAAAGGTGCTCCTCTATCCCGCGTCTTGGCACCTAGAACTCGCTCCGGCCGAAGAGTTAGGTTCTCGGACTACTTTCAGCCGCGACTACCTCGACTCCGTGGGGCCTGTTGTGGCGAAACTACGTCATCCCGCCGCCACAGGAACTTAGAGGGCAGCAGCTGGACCTCGCCACACTAGGTAACGCCGGTGAAAGTGTGTAGACTGCCCGTCTCCTTTATGATTTCCATGGCAGCATAATTAAAACAAGATATAGTAAACAACTACATCGAGTGCCTTTCTACATATTGCTATGTATGGACGGTATTGTAGGAAACGACAATATAAAGTTCCGTACAGAATAAATAGGCAGTTCTATTCAAATGCTGTGTTTACTGTAGCTGGCAAGTCAGTAAGTGTAATGTTCTCCACATAGTTATGAAGAGAGTAGTAGTATTGAAATTATTTTAAGGACATTTCTGAAAAGAATCCCTTGTTTCAGCCTTAATAATAGGGTTAATAATTCGTGATGTGTGTGAGGTGTTATATGACAAAAATAATAAAGAAATGTTTAAAATTTCTGGCTAATATTTTACGAACAATTATGCGAAGGTCTCAAAAGAAAATCTTCGAAGAAATTGCCAAGATACTTCAAACGCAGAGAACAAAGAGGAAGACTGATGAAAAATATCGTGGGCAGAATACCATAGGAAAGAGTTAAAGTTCAGCAAAAAGTAACCTCGCTATCAAGATAACAACTTAATTATTTTGTTTCATTAGTTAATGTTTATTTTCCGGTGACAACAATTCCTTTAAATTGTTTGTTGGATATGGCAGTGCTAGCTCTGGTCAACTTCGTTTGGTTTCCTGTCGGATTTTTCTTTAGTCCTTTAATAAAGTTTTTTAGGTATTGGCAACTTGATGGTTGGTGCAATGCTTTTAAAGTACGCTCTATGCATCTTACTCTCCTAGGAAAGTGCGTGTAAACTTACCATTGCTCTTTTACATATCAAATATTACACTTTTTTAAAAAAAACCATCGGTAAACATTTTCGTACTACAAAATATAACTATTATTTGGTTACTTGTCGCATGTCAGCTTTGGTCCGGTACGGAAGCCGTGATTTTCTGTATTACGGTCTGAGTATTGGAGCTGGTCTTTGTAAAATTAACTTGTTGTTCAGTTCCTTTGGAAAGAATTTCATTGTGTTACATTGAAACGAATTCTGGTTAAGCACTAGCTCTTTTCTTATGTATACTGACTTGCCCTTTAATGTCACGTTGTAAGGATCACGGTGCAGTGTGCGTTGTGGCTCTAATTTTACTGTCAAGTTTTCTACCACTAAGTTGAGTAGCATACTTTTTTTTTTTTTGCTAAGGGCTTTACGTCGCACCGACACAGGTAGGTCTTGTGGCGACGATGGGATAGGAAAGGCCTAGGAGTTGGAAGGAAGCGGCCGTGGCCTTAATTAAGGTACAGCCCCAGCATTTGCCTGGTGTGAAAATGGAAAACCACGGAAAACCATTTTCAGGGCTGCCGATAGTGGGATTCGAACCTACTATCTCCCGGATGCAAGCTCACAGCCGCGCGCCTCTACACGCACGGCCAACTCGCCCGGTGAGTAGCATACTAGTCAGTACAATTAACATCTCTACCGTCGTAGTTTAATTTCAACAAACAAACAAAGAAACAAACAAACAAACAAAACAAACAAACAAACAAAAACAAAAAACAAACAAACAAAAAACAAACAAACAAACAGACAGACAGACAAACAGACAGACAAACAAACGGACGAATGAACAAAAAAATTGAAAATATCTGAAGTAATTTATCCTTTCTTGGCAACTACTGTATAAACAGTACTTTGTGTTAGATTGCTCCTTGTTTGGCAGCTACTTATCGTAAGCTGTCAGTCGTGCACTTTGATTGGATGCAAATGAAGCAGGCAATGGGCTCGGTATTGAATTCTCCATCAGAATGTCGTTCATGTTCGGAGATGAGTTTAGAGAAGTAGATTGAGCTGTGTTCCACTTCAGTTGCATTTTATTCAAGGCAATTTGCTTTTATCAATAACGGAACAATATTTATGTGCTTTGAATGGATAAACTTAATTATTAAGTGATGATGAAGGCGTAGTATTTATATCTTCAGAAATAAACTAATCGCTTATTAATTCTTCCTCAATTGCAAGGCATTCATTTAGAATATCCTATCTACTGAAGTAGATGTCACGTTCATGGATTATGTGGGGGCGTTTAATTCATTGACGCTCAGACTATAATAGTGATGTGTATTTAATACACTATCTGATTAATCGATCCTGAAACTTGTTAATATTTTTGTCGACTACGATCCTATAGTTGAGTATGCCATTATTTCTTGTCTTCATCCATCCTGTCCGATCTCCTTGAATCAACATTAGATGTTTTACAACCCCGACGGTATCAGGTTTTCTAGATATAGTTTTTACTTCGTATACCTGTCATTCCCTTTTACTTTTTACACACGATACCCATTTTACTAGTGGGGTCGTAACTATTCCTTTGTCCATGCAAATTTCAAAGGGGTGATATTGTCATTGTGTTGTCCCTTAACATATTCACCGTCACTATATTTGCGACTCGGTTGACAAATGTTTTATTGTTTGCCATTCTCAACTGCTTCTTCTTTCTCTTTACAGGCATTTTTCATTCACCACCAGCGACTTGGCCATTTTTAAGACAGGATGCGCTTCTTGACGTCAACGTTATGTGGAGGGATGCATTTATCTATTTAGCAGTTGCGTGTTTCTGTAGTGGTTCGTAGTGTGGTGCGTTGTGTGGATATGAGGAAATCTGGCGGGGCATGAACCCAAGACCCTCTGAACGGAAGGCATCGATGCTGTCCGTTCATCCAAGTAGCCGGCCGTAAATGACAATAAACTAGCATGTACTCGCGGCTTCGCACGCGTTTGTTAATTCAACCGTTAGATATTATGAAACCATTTATTTAAAGAAAACTTAAAACATTTCATTTATTAACACACATCTTTTTACATAAATTGAATGAATTACATTATTTTATTTTAAATTATAATGTTACTTTTAATGAATAAGATACAGGGTTGGTGAAAGATACAAATATTAGAACAACATGAAACGAATCTATATATATAAAAGCAAGTCGGGCTGGAGCGATGTATATATAAATATTTAAAAATGAAAAAAGACGTGAATTAATGAGGCACTTCCAGAAATCTCAGAAATTTGAAACTTAGTACGAGGGAAACTGATAACCCCAGGATCCCTAGAAAAATCGGAAATTCTCAAAATTCCCTGAAGGGGGCACGCTGGGGGGGCTCAAATTTTGGGCTCAGTATAAGAACACAGTCGTATAGTATATCCAAAACGATAACCTATAGGTTTCGTGGGCTTAAAAATTTTCGGGGATTTCCTCATTTTTATCCCCCATCCCCCCAAATCAAGATGGCGGCACAACCTGCGAGACGAGGTAGACAATTGAAATTTGGTGAAATTATAGCTTTTGAACCCTAACCGACGGGAAAATTCCAAGATGTTCAAATTTTTCACTTTTTACCCCGAAGGATATCGAAATATGGAGGCAATTTTAATGACTGTGCAGACATTCCTTCTGAGCTATTTTTTGGCTAAACAGTAAGTCGTATCACAAAACGGATGGCACAATGTCCCATCAATTCGGAGTGATCTACAACTTTGGTCCTGTGACATTTTGTCGTATCTCTCTCCCTTGTACGTTAAATTTGGCCGTATTTCTGGATTCTTCGTAAATTTGGTGATTTTTACAAGTATATTTTATTGTTTGACACACTTATAACAATGATAGGATCATCACGTTATGTGCGCACATTGGCACGATTAAGGGACATATGTGTACCAAATTTCATGATTCTAGCTTATACATAAGTAGGCAAAATGTAATATAAAATGTTAAAAATGCACCCAAATTTCACCCTATTCAAAATTTGAACTCAATTTACCCCCTTAATATGGGAGATGCGAGGAAATGGTTTAGAAAGAAACATGTAGAGTGATAAATGAGGCGTCTGATGGCGCAAACCGTTTCTTAATATCATAAACCGTTTAGGAGATATGAATCTCGAAGTGGAAGTCTGCACTTTTCAACGTGCTCATGCTTATCCGTCATCTATCTATATATATAAAAGCAAGTCGGGCTGGAGCGATGTATATATAAATATTTAAAAATGAAAAAAGACGTGAATTAATGAGGCACTTCCAGAAATCTCAGAAATTTGAAACTTGGTACGAGGGAAACTGATGACCCCAGGATCCCTAGAAAAATCGGAAATTCTTAAAATTCCCTGAAGGGGGCACGCTGGGGGGGCTCAAATTTTGGACTCAGTATAAGAACACAGTCGTATAATATATCCAAAACGATAACCTATAGGTTTCGTGGGCTTAAAAATTTTCGGGGATTTCCTCATTTTTATCCCCCATCCTCCCAAATCAAGATGGCGGCACAACGTGCGAGACGAGGTAGACAATTGAAATTTAGTGATATTATAGCTTTTGAACCCTAACCGACGGGAAAATTCCAAGATGTTCATATTTTTCACTTTTTACCCCCAAGGATATCGAAATATGGAGGCAATTTTAATGACTGTGCAGACATTCCTTCTGAGCTATTTTTTGGGTAAACGGTAAGTCGTATCACAAAACGGATGGCACAATGTCTCTTCAATTCGGAGTGATCTACAACTTTGGTCCTGTGACATTTTGTCGTATCTCTCTCCCTTGTACGTTAAATTTGGCCGTATGTCTGGATTCTTCGTAAATTTGGTGATTTTTACAAGTATATTTTATTGTTTGACACACTTATAACAATGATAGGATCATCACGTTGTGTGCGCACATTAGCACGATTAAGGGACATATGTGTACCAAATATTATGATTCTAGCTTATACATAAGTAGGCAAAATGTAATGTAAAATGTTAAAAATGCACCCAAATTTCACCCTATTCAAAATTTGAACTCAATTTACCCCCTTAATATGGGAGATACGAGGAAATGGTTTAGAAACAAACATGTAGAGCGATAAATGAGGCGTCTGATGGCGAAAACCGTTTCTTAATATCATAAACCGTTTAGGAGATATGAATCTCGAAGTGGAAGTCTGCACTTTTCAACGTGCTCATGCTTATCCGTCATCTATATAAATGAAATCGTAACGACCGAGTGTCTGTACATTGATTATTTTGGCGAAATTTCGGTACAGTTATCCGTTTCAGGTGTAATAATGACCATCTGCATAATTTTTAGCTTTGGTGTCTGTTTGTCTGTTTGTTTGTCTGTTTGTCTGTTTGTCTCTCCTTCTATAACTTGAAATCTACTGGATATATTTCTACCAAACTTCATATTTAGAATCCACCTGTCCTTGGGTAGGTTTTAGCGCAAACTGTGTGTCTGTACACTGATTATTTTGGCGAAATTTCCGTACAGTTATCCGTTTCAGGTGTAATAATGACCATCTGCATCATTTTTAGCTTTGGTGTCTGTTTGTCTGTTTGTTTGTCTGTTAGTCTCTTTGTCTGTTTGTCTGTTTGTCTGTCCTTCTATAACTTGAAAACTACTAAATATATATTTCCACCAAACTTCATATTTAGAATCCACCTCTCCTTGGGTAGGTTTTAGCGCAAATATCGTTTCTAAATCCCTGAATTGAGTGGGGATTTTTACGAAACCGAAACTGTGATTTTGCACTCCCTCAAAGTATACACAGCCGAACTTAATTGAAATCAACCTGCCTTAATGAAAATTAATTTTTAAACCTTTTTTTCTCATGTGCATCATTTCGATAACAGGATTTAGTAAGGGAGATATCATTAACGGACCGTTTTTCGGTACAAATCCCAGCGGACTTAACGCAAGAGCGGGTGCGTGTAAAGCGTACTTCTTACAACTTGAAAACTAACAAGATATTTGAACCAAATTTTATATATAGCATCCATCTGTCCAAGGGTAGGTTTCCTTGGTGTCTGTTAGTTAGTTAGTTAGTTAGTTTGTTTGTTTCTTTGTTTGTTTGTTTGTTTTTTGTTTGTTTGTTTGTTTGTTTGGTCTGTTTGTCTTTCTCTAACTTGAAAAACTACTGGATATATTTCCACCAAACTTCATATTTAGAATCCACCTATCCTTTGGGGAGGTTTTAGGGCAAATATTGTTTCTAAATCCCTGAACTAATTGGGGGTTTATACGAAACCGAAACCGTTATTTTGCACTCCCTCAAAATACACACAACCAAACTTAATGGAAATCTACCTGCCTTAATGGAAATTAATTTCTAAACCTTTTCTTCTCATGTGCATCATTTCAATCACTTACATGAAAGATAGTATGATCAAACTCTACACGAACATTGGCCCATCCAGTACCCATATGTGAGCCAAATGCTATGTCACATAATTATCCGAAAAGTAATGCAATGTAAGATAATCTTACACAAATTTCAACCTATTCAACGTTTCTGATTCAATCTGACCCATGAATAGATTAGATGCGAGAAAATATCATAGGACTAGCCATTTAGATCGCTAAATACTGCGCCTTACGATACAATCCTTTGTCGATATGACGTACCGATTAGCAGCAGTTAATCTGTAAATGAAGGTCTGCAATATTGTAAACATTCATATACTTTCGTATGTCCATCTGTATATATTCATTGATGTCGATTTGTAGCGATCGAGAAAGGATGTGTCTGCTATTGTAATCAGTACTCCCTACACCGACTTTGACTGCTGGCAGTAGGAATGGGGTCCTTCTCCAACTCCTGTGTAACTGGCATTAGTAAGGAGGGCCTACCATTTTAATGAATAATTCACTTTTCGATTTGTCTTGCAGAAGGCAAGGGATCATGCAGTTTTGTTCGAAAGTCCCCTACTCTATTGTGTTTGGCTCTAGGCCAGGGTGCCCGCCATTATAAACAAATGTTCCAATCTAAAATTTGACTAGCATTAGGCATAGTGGCCTGCTATTTTCATGGAAACTCACTAATTCCGTGTGACTGGCAGTAAGCTGGCTAGCAGCAGTAAAAAGGGACTGTCATTATAATGATAACTGCACAACTCAATTTTGACTGGTGGTAGGGAAGTTGCCTGGTATTATAATAAAAACTCCTCAACTGTAACCTGTCTGAAAGTAGGAAATGGGTCTGCCATTGTAACTAAAACTCCCCAAATCGATTGTGACCGCGCAGTAGGCATTGGGGCCTGCAATTATAATGTAAACTTGCCAACTCGATTGTGAATGGCAGTAGGCAAGTGAGCCTGGCGTTATCATCACAACTCCGCAACCCTCACTTTACATTGGAAACAACGTATGTGGACCTCCCCATGCTATTTCTCGGATAAGGCTAAGAGACATGCAATTTTAAAACAATCTCATTTGCTGCACGCACAGTATTTACGTCGATATCCGTATACAATGTAGAATACCGTAGCGAAGCACGGGTACATTTGCTAGTTACATATAAATCAAAGTAATTTTTCCTTGTAGAGCTCCGGATAAACTATATTAAGCGTCCTTCCATTTGGAGCTGAAGTGAATAGTGTGTTTTCAACTCTTGAACAGCCCACGTACAGTTGACAGTGGAAGAAGCACCGTTTCCGAAGGTAGAGTCCTACAACTTTAAGCGATTGTCCTATTGCCATGTTGATGCACGTAGCGAAACTGAAACAAACGGGGAACTGCAGAGTTCTAAACTGAAATGGTATATCTGAAGGGATGATTTGAATCCGAGGAATGAATACTACTTGTCCAGTCATGATTATGGCTTCAATATTATTCGGAACAAGTTTCTCGACCGAGAGTCGTGTTCCGTTGCAGAGGGAAATCTATATATATATATAAAATAAGAGTTTTATCTGTACATTGCTCAGAATTTAAAAAGGATTGTATTTCTGTATCGGTCATGTCCAAAGTAACAAGAAAATTAACTTTTTAATTTTCCGTAATTTCTGTCTGTCTGTCTGTCTGTCTGTCTGTCTGTCTGTCTGTCTGTCTGTCTGTCTGTCTGTCTGTCTGTCTGTCTGTCTGTCTGTGCAGGCATCACTGGAAAACGGCTAAAGAAAATTTAATGAAAATCGGTATGCAAAGTCGGGGAATAAGTCACTACAATCTAGGCTATAAATAATTTTATTCACGCTGAGTGAAATGGTAGTTTAGGGGAAGGCCTAACATTTCATTCTTAAATATTTATGTTATTAGTGGTCTTGTCGATAAATACTACATAACTAATGTTATATAGTATTAAATTTCAGATCGTTTACAGTATGTCTTATACATTTTTACGGTGCTTGCTATGATGACAGAGATATTCATGAATTTGGATTTTTGTTGCTTAAGACCATATCAGCGCCGAGTCACGACAAAATGGGTGAATAGAATTTAATGAAAATCGGAATGTTTAGTCGGGGAATAAGGAACTACAGTCTGCGCCGTAAATAATTTTATAAGATGCCCTAATATCACAGAGTCGAAAGAAACCGAAATGTGAAGGGCTACCATATAAAAAGCTCATAAATTGATCAACAATAACATTACATTGACCATTGGTTGTTATGATGTGCTTTGTGTCTTCTCTTACCACTCATCTCCGATAGATGGGGTTACTGTTCCGTACCGGGTATTTTTTAAAAAATTTGCATTACGTCGCACCGACACAGATAGGTCTAATGGTGACGATGGGATAGGAAAGGGCTAGGAGTGGGATGGAAGCGGCCGTGGTCTTAATTAAGGTACAACCCCTGCATTTGACTGGTGTGAAAATGGTAAACCACGGAAATCCATCCTCAGGACTGCCGACAGTGGGGTTCGAACCCACCATCTTCCGGACGCAAGCTCACAACTGCGCGAGCCTAACCGCACGGCCAACTTGCCCGGTCGTACCGAGTATAACAGCCTGTCTGAATATTGGCGAGAAGTAGTTGGGGAGCTCGATAACTTTATTCTTTAGCATGCCATTCCTCTGGTTCAGAAATTTTCTGATACTATTGGTACGTAACACACTGGTCATCATAGCATTCGAGATATTCAAACCCTACCCTGTGGCACTGATTGGAATGAGCAGTGTGCATATTTAACGAAATAATGGCAGAGTAGTGTTCAGGGCTGTCTGCGGCCTGGTCATTCCAGTTTTGGAGTTTTGGACTGTTAGATCGGCATCGTCGTACTGTTCGTTAAAGTGAGAAAATGTGTGGTTTTTCATTTGATAGAGTATTTTGAATGATAACATTGCTTTTAATCGATACATTTCTACTGACTTTATGTAATGACCTATGTTGACTTCATTTGGAAAACCACAACGATATCTGAGAATCCCGTAGCGAAGCACGGGTACATCAGCTAGTGGATTAAAATTCCTGAGAAAGATGATCTGTACCACATCGTCCGCTCCAAAGTTTTCGAGAGTGCTCAAGGTGATTCCAAGTAGTTCAAAAGCTCTGGTGTGTAGTTGACAGTCTCATCTGTATCATATGTGTATCGATAGAATTGTAAATTTGTAGAATAATGGGTAATTCTTTTAAGGTAACCAATGAGTTAAATACAAAAGTCCTAAACTGTCAAAACTATATTCTTCAAATTTATACCAAATATGTAATGTGATAACAGAAGACTGTTTGTAAGTTTTCAAATCAATATCTTTAATGGTTCAGAATATGTAGTCAAATTACTTCATTTTTATGGGACGCCATAGAAAAAGTCCCTCGTATTGTAAATTTGATTTTCTCAACTCCATATTTTGTCAACGTGTTCCTCATATATGCACTTTCTAAAACTGTCCACGGTCTTAATGTGCTAATGATAGATAATCCTCTAAAACTTTTTAATTTATGCACTCATTATTTTTTCCTTAAATATCAGCAAAAAGTAATTAAAAAGATAATAGTAATTTTCTTCCTAGAAGAAAACCAAGCACAATTTCAATTCACCATACATGGATGAACTAATGTAGCAAGTTTGAACTGCCCATCTCAAAAACTGTAATGCAAGGGACATTTTATATACAAGAAGGTACTGAAAATTTGAAGTATGAGAAAACAGCGATTATAGACCTGCATTCACTACTTACACTAAACTCCTCCTGGCACATACACTGAAGAAAATGGAAATTGCAACACCCAGAAAAAGTGGTGCTATATTACTGCAATTGAACATGCAGGACGAGGGTTCGGTTTTGATTCGATGATTACACGTTCAGGTCCCTCCGACCGCAAGTTTGGACAGCAATCAATACAGGATGTGCCCATCACGAGCTGCAATACATTGATGAATTCGTGGAAGCATGGAGTCAATAAGGCCCTGCATCGCTTCCTGAGGAATTGTGGCCCATGCTTGCTGCACTGCAGGGGTCAGTTTTCCAGAGTTGTGGGTGGCTGAGGACGGTTGGCCAGTTGTTGACCCATCATGTCCCACACATGCTCAATAGGACTGAGGTTCGGGGATCTGGCGGGCCATTCTAAGGTTGTGATGTCGTGGAGAGCTTCTCTGGAGATGCGTGCAGTGTGAACCCGGGCATTGTCCTGCTGAAACATCCCATTAGCAATGTTCGCCATCATAGGGACAACCACTAAATTGAGTACCCTATCAACGTACTGTCAAGCAGTCATAGTGCCCTCAACAAGCACTAACTCTGATTTCAAATTAAAGCCAATAGCTCGCCAGACCATAATGCTTGGTATTGGCCCTGTGTACCTCTCGACAATAAGATCTGGGAGGCCCCTTTCCCCGGTACGTCGGCGCACATGATTCCGGTGATCACTGCGGGCAAGACAGAAGCGCGATTCAACACTGAAGACGACCCTGTGCCATTCGTCGACCCACGTCGATCTTTCTCGACACCAGGCCAACCTTACACGTCGCTGTTGTGGGGTCAATAGAACACCTTGTGCAGGGACACGGGCTCGTAAGCCAGCTGCACATAGGCGATTACCAACTGTTCGTCGTGTAACGTGGGGTGCCACAGCTGCTCGAATTTGCGCTGCTGTTGCATGGGGTTCCATCCGGGCCATCCGAATGATGCGGCGATCCTCTCTCACAGTTGTCCGTCGCGCTGGGCCTGTGCCAGGTCTACGAGTGTGGGTATCTTCATTTGACCACTGCTGCCATACACGTTGTACCGTAGATGCCTGTCGGCCAACACATGCAGCGACAGTCCTTAGCGATAATCCAGCCTCACACAGCCCAATTATCCGAGCCCTCTCGAACGGCGACAGTTGTTGATAGTGTGCTCTTCTCTGTCGTCGGGGCATGTTTGACGGGGAACACTTCACTGCACAGACTGCAAGTCAACTACGCTACACCAGAGTCCGTATACTGGAGTTGATTCCTTCGCGACCAATCACGTGGGGAGACCTGTAGAAACAATCCAATGGGTCTGAAACTTTGATCGTTTACATATCTACATGGCATCGTTCCATATTTTGAAAATCAACACAAACGACTAATGCCTTCATGGTGTTGTAATTTCCATTTACTTAACTGTATATGGGTCCCTCAGATTTCTTTTCTCCTGCTCTCCTGATGCTTTAGCAATCTTCTTCTTCTTTCCCTTGTCCTTTCCTCGGGTGGAACCTCGCTTCTTGCTATGCAACACTCATTTCATAAAAACCAGAACACCTTGATAGGCTAGGAATAGGAAGCTTATATTGACAGGATATGTGCATTAGTCTGTTCTAAAGAAATTATTGGAATTTGAATCATGCTGGCCCTCAGGTTCAAGATCCACATTGATATCTCGGCGCACCACCACCGACTGATAAAATGTGCCTGCGGCTCTCGTTGTCACTATAAACCGAAGATAATTGATCAATGTGACTTGAGCAGACGTGCAAGGTGCCTCGCAGACTTATGCGAGAACCGGAGCGTCATATGAGTGAGTCTGAAAAGGGTTGCATTATTGGCATGAGATAATGTGATTGATCCATCCGGGAAATTGCTGCTCGTATGGGACGAAGTGTGTCGGCAGTGCAAAGGGTGTGTACAGAATGGTTCACAGAAGGCCGTAGAATACGACGAGATGGGTGTGGTTGCATCACCCAGACCACCCCCCGAGAAGATCGACACCTCATCGGAATGGCATTGCAGGACAGATCTGCGTTCTCATCGGCTCTGGGCTCTGGAGCAACAGTGGAATAGTGTAACACATTGTACACTATCAGGAGTGACATTCTGTTGCTGTTTATTACGGTCTGGGTTACCGGCGCGTTGTCTACATTTGCCTGGTGTGCATAAACATGCTAGACTGCAATAGTGTAAGGAATGACGTCACTGGGGGCAGGAATGGCAGCAGATAGTGGTTTCGGACGAATCCAGGTTCTGTGTGTTTTAAAAATGATGGCCGCATTTTGGTTCGCCGCAGACAGGGGGAGAAGAATCACATTGACTGCATTCGCACTAGACAAACGGCGCCAGGTCAAGGCCTTATGGTGTGGGGTGCTATTGGGTACAACCACAAATCACAGTTGGTGCGTGTGCAGGGCACTGTGACCAGTTTGATCTATGTGAATGCCATTCTGCGACCCGTAGCCATACCCTTTCTGCACGACACCCCAGACGTCATATTTCAGCAGGACAATACGCGACCACATGTTGCTGCATGAACATGTGCCTTCTTGTTGTCACGGGATGTTAGACTGTTGACCTAGCCCGTCCGATCACAGGACTTATCGCCAATCAAAAATGTGTGGGATACGGTGAAACGACGGGTGCGGCGCTGTGACCTAATGCCAACCACCAAAGATGAACTCTGGAACCAGGTGATTGCAGCACGAATGGCTATACCCCAGGACGCAATTCGCGCCTTGCACGCGTCGATGCCATCACGCATGGAACAAGTTATCGGTGCTTATGGAGGACCCAGTTCTTACTAGGCAACAGGACACATGCTGAACCTAGGCGACTGAAATGCTAATCGTTTCTGCAGAACATACTAATGCACATGTTCTGTGAATATGAACTTCCTATCTCTAGTCTTTCAAAGTGTTCTTTTTTTGAAGAAGAAGAGTGCATATATCCGACTCTTGTCGCGTTGCACAGAAGAAGTGGCCTTAGCGGTCGTAGAGATTAAAGCTCCACGAGACATTTAAATCACTGCTGGGACTCTAAAAAATGGCGGTTGCGGTTCAGCGATACAATATTTCGATAGATGAAAGCCTGAGGTAATTCATGATGTCAAAATCAAAATTTCAAAGTTTTCATCGATTTTCACGAAAATTAACTCGTGGGTTACCTTAAAAGTTACTTGTTGATGACGTTGACAGCTTCATTTCTTGGAGCAGATATCATGGAATGAATATGACTCCTTGTGTCGGGGACCGAAAATGGCTTCCTATGCCATGGACGTAAGATGGCACCTTGGCTGATATACGTACAGTATTCCTATTTCTTGTTTATTATTATTAGGGCCCGGATGTTTATGCGGTACTAGGTTAGAATGCAAACATACTGGAGCGAATAATAAGTAGAGTCTACCCGCACGACGGTAATTCTATGAGGTTTGCGTAAACATTAGGGGTTCGGCCCATGAGAAACCCTAGAATTTATGTTACTCCCACTGCATTACGTTAGAGCGGGCTAGTCGGCATTTCCGACTAACAAAATTATTTAGTTACAAAATTACTTAGTAGTAAATGTCGACTATTCGCTCTAACGTAATGTAGTGGGAGTAACATAGATTCTAGGGGTTCTAATGGGCCGAACCCCCTAATGTTTATGAAAACCTCATAGCATTACCGTCGTGCGGGTAGACTCTACTTATTACTCGCTTCAGTAAGTTTGCATTCTAACCTATTACTGCATAAACATCCGGACCCTAATTATTATCTATCTTATGTACTCTATGTTTCTTCTAAATAAAACTGATTGCAGATTGAAAGAAAATACTGTTCACGTTTTATTGCTGGTATAGCGAAATTCTCGTATTCTTTAAAATTTAAGTGAATGAAATGAAAATCGGTAAATATGAAATAAATAAATAAATAAATAAATAAATAAATAAATAAATAAATAAATAAATAAATAAATAAATAAATAAATAAATGAATAAATAAATAAATAAATAAATAAATAAATAAATAAATCAATAAATCAATAAATAAATAAAGCGATTAAAACTAATATAAAGCTAATACAAGTATTTGTCTTCCTTTCCTGTTCACCGAATCTCTATGTGGCCTATAACAATTATTTTGTTGTGACGGGTTACAGACTTTGGAATTCCCTGCCTGTGTAGTGTCAGTGGTGTTCAGAGATACCACATCTTTATCTAAATTTAAGACCGCTTGCCGAGACTACCTGCTGTAGGTAGCTGACTAATTTGTGTGACTTGATGAGTGAATGATTGTGAGTTAGAATGATTCTTTTGTGGATCATTTATATATATTCCAATATCTGTTCCCGTTGATGCATTACTACAGTGTTAAGTGCAAGAGAGGGCCATGAGCCCTAATTTCGTCACCTACAAAAGCATAACAAATAAATGAATAAATAAAATAAAATAAAAATAATGAAAGCAGGTCTTTACCTGTATAAGGAATCATTTAAGAATACGCCTAAGTTAAAAGGAATCATCTAAGAATACGCCTAAGTTAAAAATTTCATATCTCTACGTGCCATAGATTTGGCTGGGCATCGCCACATACACACAGACAAACACTTCCAGATATCACGGACTGAATATGGTTCCTTGACTTGTGTTACCTATCTTTTATACGTTACCTAGCAAAAGCGAATTTATAAATTTAATCCTGGTGACGGCACGTTGGATTATCATATCCCAACATATGTTTCCCCGCGGGTATTTCGTTCATAACACCCTAACGAGCGCAAAAATAGAAAATCTGGCTTCAAGGTGCATTTGGACCCGCTTCCATCCGCCTAAGTTCAAAATTTCAGACCTCGGATTGCCGTAGATTGGGCAGGGCATCGCGCACAGACAGACAGACAGACAGACAGACAGACAGACAGACAGACAGACAGACAGACAGACAGACAGACAGACAGACAGACAGACAGACAGACAGACAGACAGACAGACAGACAGACAGACACTTCTCTTTATTATTTTAGATTATAAAACATTAATAAGACAGAACATAATGAACATACTTGTAAAATATATTTCAGTAACGTAATCTTTCATGAGCTCTACGAGTTTTATTTGCCAGCAGTGTATTTTGGCCACATGTTGGCATATCGTGATGGATTCAGTACTTCTGTACCCGTCCCTTGGCTCAGGCCAAAGCAAAATATAGCTTCTACCGAAGTCCCAGTCTCATGTATAGCTGTGGCAATATGCTAGTTGTTGATGTATGGGTGGTGCTGAGTAATGACATTCAGAGCACGGCAGTGCATATGCATATAATGAAAAGTGTTGCTCATGGGGTCAGTCGGTGCTGCAATAGTATATTCTGGCCCACTAACGAAAACAATAACAAAATACCTCACTCCTCTTTTGCCTAGTACGCCTCATTTTGGAGCCGCCATCGATTTCTACGAATTGGATAACCTCTGTTGAGGCTATTTGGAGATCTAACCAGCCTCTGGACTGAGGAAGTAACAAAGAGTGTATTTTGACGAATGGTTCGTGAGTTATTGAGGCTTCTTTGTAGTCGAGCGTTGATAACTGGTATGTGTAGAGTTTATTGTTATGATCTACTGTTTCTGAAGTTTTGGCATCCACTAGATAATTAGTCATTCCCTTTGATCACTGTTATTAGTGAAAGAACTCCTCAGAGGATGACGTACCAATAGCTCTTTAATTACAGTAGCTGAAATAGGCTGAGATAAGAAGAGTAATTAGAGCTCATCACGACATTGGCAACTTAATTCCGGCCTCAGCTTTGCTCATGGTCTTCTTCCTTCAATAGACTGCGAGATAAAGCGATGGATGGGGGGGGGGGGGAGCTTTGTTCAGCTGGGATATACACTTCTTTCAAGTCAACATTTCGCAAATAAAATATGATGTTACTACATCCCTCGACGTATTATTGTTATGGTATTGGAGAAACATGGTTCTCAGGCTGCTTGCGGTCTGTTGAATAATGGATTCAGAAGTAACGTGAATATTTTGCTTCTTCAATTAAATTAGTATTAGCACGTTTGTTGTTCAAGACAAAGTGTTTAATGAAAGCCCTCATAATGTCTACATCCAACTATCAAGTGACTAGTCGGTGGATTAGATAATCCTAGCATCTCACATTGGAGCAGTCGGTTGTTGTTGTTGTCGTTGTTGTTGTTGTTGTTGTTGAGGGCGAGTACCTAAGAGTCCCAGGGCGGAAACTATGCTCCTTTTACTCATCTGTATCCGAGAAACGCCGAAGAGTCGAAAAATATCTGGTTTTGCACCGGCGGGGGAAAAACGATGTCGGTGAGAGGCGGCATTTACCTCCCGTCAGAGAAGAAACCCCGTCTTCGCTAACGTAATGGGGTTTAATTTTGGGTCGGAGAGCTATTGAGGGAGTAGTGGGAGAAACTTCTCTTCTTGTAGTGAGAGAATGATATTAAATTTAGAAAAGGCCGAATCAATTTCTACTTCCTGTTAAACAGGTCGGAAGTGTGCCAAAGGTCAGGATTTTTATAATGTGTGTTCGGCATCTTGGTTCCCACAACCCGTTTAAAGGTCGGTTAGTAGTCTGTTTTCCCTTATTTTCTGCTCTTAACGTAACATAACGAGGACGATGGCATTACTTTAATGATTTATTATTATTATTATTATTATTATTATTATTATTATTATTATTATTATTATTATTATTATTACAGTAGTAAGAACTCTCCATGAGTTTAAATTCCTGCTTCATCAACTGACAGCAGTGTAATCAACGAAGACTGCTTGAACTTTACCATATGAAAAGTTGTATTTATCTTCACAATATGTTACCACCGTTGATTCTAAGTACCACCCAACCCTTGTCCCGTTTCTCTGCGAGATCGGGTATGAGGTGAGATGAATCTGTCGTGGCGGGTTCTTATAACCGGGTGCCCTTCCTGACGTCAACCTCATTAGAGGAGTTAATGAGATCAAAATTAATGACGTGCCATGGGAGAAGTCTTGAAATTAGATGCCCAAATATCATAGAGTCGGAAGAAAACTAAATGTGAAGGCCTATATCGGAAGCTCTTAAACATTATCAACAATAATGTTACATTGACCATTGTTTTTTTGTTATTTTTAGATATGCATTGTCTCTTCTGACTGCCACTCATCTCCGAAAGATGGGATTACTGCTGCGTTCCGAGTAAAATAGCCTGCCCGAACAACAAGTAGTGGAGTCTGGTCATTTATAGTTGAATAAAATTGTGTGTATGTATATATAATGCACCCAAATTATCTTACGAGTTCTAAGGGTACAATATGTGTGTGTTTATTGGGTCATCTCAGAATTAAATTAGAGGGATTAAACATACAGTGTTTTATTCGCAACAGCAAGTGCGTTTAGATTCTGTTAGATAGGTTACCTAGAAACACATCGTAAGTAGTCAGAAAAGTACAATAAGGAATCCTAACTCTAGTAATTCATGTTTGATAACTGATTTTAGAAATTTTTATTTTCTGTTTGAGTTTGAACTATGTCGAACGCATTAAATATATGTCTTGAGATTAATAGATAAACCAGAGTTAGTACTTAACCCACACGTATTGCAGGAATTCTGTACGTTCAAAAAAGGTACTCTTACTTGCAGATAACTAAAGGGGTATTTAGACGTTGTCGGATAGAACTTAGAATATTATATAGAATATTATTTCTACAAAAGGTACAGATAACTACCTCTTAGCTACGCTATTTGGATATTTATTTTACCTGTGGTCAGGTATATCAAAGTTAAACTTTGGTGAATCACAACCTCAGCCTGTCAGTCCCACGATTAAATATACCACTGTACGTAGATGTACAAAATAAAAACATTAAAGGCATTTAGTTTAACTGAATTATATAAAAATATTTTTAAATGTGTTGGTAAGAAGTCATTGACTTCTCTTCATAGGAGTTTCTTTTTATTGTACCTCCCGGAAATTTCTAGGTTATAATTGCCCCTATCCATATAATAGAAAAGAAAGCGTAGAGCAAATGAAAACTTAGAAACAAAATAGAAAATAAACTGATAAACAAATGCATTATATGAGAAAAATTACAAAAATGATCGAAAATAACACAAGCAGTCAAAATAAAAGAAATTAATAACTTTATGTTTATTCAAGTAATTTGAAATTGAGAAGATTTATGATATTAACTCGTATTTTTATAAAACAGCTGATTCAGTAATATTCAGGCATCGCTTATGCAGTTCTTATAACATGCCCTTTCGCTTTGTAATCGGCGTCACGTGATAGTTAGTTCCAGATGTTCTGGAGGAAGGAGGATTGCATTGAGCCCGGAGACTAATCTAACTTACGAATATCTGAAACCTCTTCCTTGTTTCGTTAATTAGTTCCGCCAGGCCAGAACTCATTCCCTTGTCCACTTGACCAGCAAGAAGGCGACCAGAGAGGGAGGATTTATTCGCATTGTTCATTTCACGATAATGAACTCTGCGGTTTGAAATCTATTCTGCAATGTGTGTTTACATGAATAATTTCTACTACGACTACAAAATGAATACTTAAATATGATAAACAGTATTTTCATCAATTTAAGAACTAAGTCCTTGAAGCAGACATGACCTTGATAACCTTGTGGTAGTGAGAAACAACAGAGATTTAGCAAATATTTCTCTCTTTGTTTATGTGAATACACGGTTAGGATGAACGAGTTTCGCAGTACCTGAAAGCTGTAGAGGCTGTATTAAGTAAATATTATTTCATTACTACGGTTCTGCTAACCTCTGCATTTGTGAGATGAATGGGTTCGAACCCCACCGTCGGCTGTCCTGAGAATGGTTTTCTGTGGTTTCTCATTTTCACTTCCAAGCAAATGATGTGACAGTTCCCGTTCTTGGAACTCAGCCGACTCCTTCCACTTTCTTACCCAGTTTCATTCACCATCATGCATTTCATCTTCATTACCTCGTCCTTCGTAAGATATGACGTATAATTTCATTTCACCTCATCCCCGACCTCTTATCAGGAAACACAAGAAGAGGGTAGAGATACATACATACCAAGGCTCTTTTTGCTATAAATTTAAAATCGATATAACAACAAAGAACGAGGAAAAATTACTCAAACAACGTAAATACTGCATATAAGAATGCATTACTACATAGTCATGGTGAGCGATGCTACGGTCGGTAACATATACCAACACTACGTCACACCTCACTCTTTTTGCAGCTGGGTGGCCCTCTTCTCGTCGCTGTCTCAGCCGGCTCAAGAACAATCTAACTGGCAGACGCCTAGTTGGCTGTCGCCTTCCCCGACATGTATACCTGTCTCATCAAGGGCGTGGACACCTCCTACTCCCCAACTACCATCCGCGATGAAATACGCACTCACGGAACCTACGTAGATGCAATTCTCCGCCTCCAAGATGGCTTCTCCGGTCAACCTTCTCCGGATGTGGTGGCCTTTTTTTCGATCTCCAGGACCACCGGCTGGCACCATTGACAACGGTGTCTCTCTCGGTGGTGTCGACCATGAAGCGGTTCCTACTCCGGATCATCTCTTGCAACAAATGGCCTCCCTCTCTGATTTTCATCTTGGCCCTCACTTCAACCCGCCACGCGCACACCTTCCTACTTCCTGCACGACCGCTTCTACCATTACCACCCCTACCAGTACGGTACATACTTCCTCGACCTCCCTCACTCTTACTTCCACGGCCAGTCACTCCTCCCCTCTCATGTCAACGACCGCCACCACCGTAGTCAACACCGCTCCTTGTCCCCAGACATCTTCTACTACCTTCAAAGATGCCGCCGACACAACTCAATCAACCCGTGAAGATCAGACAGCTGCCGCCTCAATGGCCCAACGTCCTTTTCTCTCGCCGAGTTGTGTCGTCCGAGGTGTTGACCCTGCCATTCCTGAAGAAGACATTCTGCAAGATCTCCACACGGCAGGCATTCCTGCCCGCCGAGTTTATCGTATATACAACGATCGTGGTCCTACATTTATGGTGCGTCTCCATCTTCCCTGCGATGCGGATGTCCATCACTTGGTCTCCTCCGGCGTTCGCCTCCGTCGTCGCCACCACCGTGTGGAACATTCTCACTCTCCGCCCCGTTCGGCCCGCACCTCTTCTACTGAGTCTCCGCCTCGTCCACAAATTGCTCCGCCACCCACCCCCCTTTCGCAAGCTGCCTATCCATCCGTTCCCACACAATCGTTTCCTCTTTCGCCGCTCCTGATCTTAGATCTTTTACGTCTTCTCGACACCTCTATCACTAACATCTCCACCACCCTATATTACCTGTTGTCCCAACACTATCATTATTCCCCTTTCACTGCCTTTCCTCCAAACCCATACCCTCCCCCTGCTCAATATATGTACATTTTCTTCTCATCTAATGTAATTTGTTCTCTTTTGCTATTGCGCGCCCGAGATACACCAACTCATCCCTCAATAAACATGGACCCAGTTGGGGTCTGCCCCGGCGTGTGCGGTGTGGGTCCGCCCTGTGGGCCCCTTTGCGATTCACGCCCCCCTGCGCCACAGCTACAATTTGCTCTTCAACGTATGTGCTACACATGCTCTCTCCACTGTGTCTCTTTTGCTACCTACCCTCCACTCTAATGGCCAAATAGCTGCTTCGTTCAGCTGGTGGCCCGCCTCCCCTTCGGGGAGGAATGAAATGACCTCATGATGATGATGATGATGATGATGATGGTCGGTAACGTCATTTTTAAAACTTTTTACTAGAGACCAGCGTTTGTCAACCGTTTTCAACCCGAGGACCAGTAAAATATCAGAATCACTTCTACGGACTACTAACTTATATGGGCCTCATTCTTTACCTATGTGTATATTATTTATATTGGAACACACTGCACCATTGTAACATAATACATCTAAAAGCATATTTTGAATTCTTACGGAAACACAGTTATGAGATAGGAAGTGAACTACTAAAAGTGAATTATATATTGAGCAGACTCTTAATATTTATTAACCAAATGAATGATAATGTTATGAACCTACCAAAGGTACAGAGTAAAGTACGTAAAATAAACAAATAAAGAATACCGGTAATAATATTATGTTATTACCCACCGTCAATGAAATGGCTGAGTCTGTCGCCCCTTTCAGAATTCCTGGATAACTGGCTCAATATTAGTAAAATTCATTCAAAGGTCGGCACTTACACTAAGTTGGTTTCTGTATTTCGTTTTTATTCGAAGGAGCCATGAAAGAGCCATGAAGATCCTTTCTCACAAAGATTTGTTGACAACTGCACGACGATTTTCGATGCTTCTTCAAAATATTCTGAATATTTACTTCTCAATGCAGGTGAGATCCAGAATAGAGGCAAACCAAGTTCACGGAATTGCATTTTTTAAGCTGCTTGTGGATCCTGCGTGGCTCAGACGGCAGCGCGTCGGCCTCTCACCGCTGGATACCGTGGTTCAAATCCCGGTCACTCCATGTGAGATCTGTGCTGGACAAAGCGGAGGCAGGACAGGTTTTTTCTCCAGATACTCCGGTTTTCCCTGTCATCTTTCATTCCAGCAACACTCTCCATTATCATTTCATAGCATTTATCAGTCATTAATAAATCACCTTGGAAGTGGCGACCCCATTGTAATATATGGTTCATTCATTACATCCCTGACCCGGTCAAAGACTGGAAAACAGGTTGTAGGTTTTCATTTTCAATAGCTGCTTGTAACTTGGAAGCTGTCCTTTCTTCGATAACCAAAAGCCATTTTCGTAACCACAAGCTGAAATGGCTCGCGAACTCACATAAATTTCTTATAAAAGTTATTTGGAAAATATGTTTAACATTTTATTTCAGAGTTTTGAGGTGGTTACAATCCCTTTGAAGAAATTCAGAATTGACACACATATCATTGTCCACTAAAAAATTATTCCAATGTTGGAAACGGTTCAAATTTCATGTCTTTTATGTAACTAATCCATAACACGGGTTTTCTCGAATATATATTTTGTCACAGGCATAACGAACAGTTAAAGATTTTCCCTGAAGAGAGAGATTTAGTTAATTTAATTTTGAAAGAAATGACAGCCGATGGTGGGGACCAACCCCTCTCCGTCTCCCGCACACAGAGCGTAGAGTCAGGGTAAGGCCGTGGCCATCCCTCCTCAGCTCGGTTGACTGGTCAAAGTGCAGAGCTGTCGGACCAAGGACCAGCCGTGGCCACTTGTGGGACGAAATCCATTCTGCATCTGCCGACCCCCATTTACGAACCAGCCATCAAATATTATAAGAACAAGTGTGACCTTCAAGAAACAACTATTGTAGGACTTATGATTGGGGCGCGAGGAACTTGGACAAGGAAGTGCTAAATTCAATTGCTGTCACTTTCTTAAGAGGATATATTTTTATTCTGAGGAACCATCTTTATGAAAATGAAAATCCGCAGCCTGTTTCCAGTCATCGGTTCAGGAATGGAATGAATGAAGCCCCCCCCCCCCTCTAGTGGTATGATACGAATTGTGCCGGCTGCCGAAGCCTGTCGAACTCCTCGGGGGCAATGATTAATGACTGGCAGATGAAACGAAGTGAAATGAAATGATACTGGAGAGTGTTTCTGGAATGAAAGGTGACAGAGAAAACCGGAGTGTTCGGAGAAAAACATTTCCCGCTTCCGCTTTGTCCAGCACAAATCTCACATGCAGTGACCAGGATTTGAACCACGGAACCCAGTGGTGAGAGGCCGGCGCGCTTACACCTGGCATCAGACCACAGAACGAAATAGAGAGAGGTGCTCCTGCGCGCTATGTGTCAGTCGCTTCACCTTGTAGTTTCAACACCATAAATCCAACCTGGTAATCCCTGAAGTAAAGTGTTGAGCACTGATTATTTTGTGATGAACCAGCTTTATTATTCTTATTCTTATTCTTATTATTATTAATATTTATTAATATAATCATAATTATTATGTATATACGTCTGTGTTTATTTCTAGTCGGTTTGATAATTTAGGATTATAATTATGCCACTGTTATACATTGAAATGTACATGTACATATTTTAATCAGCCTGTGCATTTACGGAACGTACGCTAAATTTTTGATCCGTTTACTGCTATCTACGTCGGAAACAGGAGGTCGATATACCATGAACGTAACTGAGTTATAAGGATCGCAAAGCAGGGAGGCCTTAGTTGTATTATTACACAACTCGAATAACAAACTTCATCATTTATTTTCTTCCAGTCTTGTACATCTTATTTAAGACAACAAACGAAGGCGAGGAAGACCTGCTATGGTAATTAAGATAATAAAAAAGCACTGAGAGGAAAATTCGAGAGACGTTCTATTAATCATTGTGATTAAATTCAAGATATTCATCTGTCTTTGTCTTCGATGCCATTAAAGAGATAGAGGTATGCTAGAGAGAAGAGTGTCGCCATTCAGTGAGAAATACTCTAGGAGTCTGTGTACTGTGGAAAGTGTGTATAATATATATGGATAGGCAACAGATAGCAGACCAATGAACACAAACAATGATTGTTCTTTCTGTATCTAAATTCACAATCTCCTTTGCAACGTATTATCATGAATAGTTGGATATTGTTATTAATAAGTGAAGACGAGACTAATCCACTACGAAATCTCGAAATATAAAACTATCAAACAAGCGTGATGATGGAGAAAACACTAAAATATGAACTTTCCTTTTTGTTCCAAATTTCTTTTTAGCACAGTTAACAACCAACATCATTTGTAACATTTGTAAATTCCTTATTTCACTTCACTTCACTTCACTTCACTTCACTTCACTTCACTTCACTTCACTTCACTTCACTTCACTTCACTTCACTTCACTTCACTTCACTTCCTTTTTAGCACAGTTAACAAACATTAACATTTGTACATTAGTTTCTGTGAGATTCCTGTGCTTGTAATTCAATTTTTTGTAGGCACATTACTAGAGATTATGGGTGTAAACTTAAATGAACATACAGTATTTGTGTCAGTGATACGTCAAATTCTTCATTCAACTTTTCGCCGCAAAGAACATTCTTCAGTGAATAAAAGAATCTGTAGCCCAGTTTCACGTTTAACCCTGCCCATTTCATTCTTCGCTGCCACACGCATTTTTCCACGGGCATAATTGAGGGATCTAAAGAATACCTCAACAATTAATATTGAGTCTATGCCAGTGGCAGACATGTGGCTTTTAATTTGGTTAGTGTAGAGGGTGATTGTAGAAAAGTTTGTTTCAATGTAAAATAAATCCTGTTGCGCATCGTTACATTCAAACGCGGCTTGTGCATCTTTTAAACACACTGCATCATCTGGCGAGAAACTGTTTACTACCTATAACGAATAAACAAGAAATAAAAACAAAAACTTTAGATTTTAATAAAATAAATAAATATTAACATCAAACATTACCGGCACTGTTATGTACGGTAACTAAGTATAAATTTTATTTCATACCGATTTAATGACAGCGTATTATGGGACTGTTGAAGTAGCAGCTCAATTCACAAGTGAGCGTAAAGCCGAAAAATAAGTCGGAGATGGGACAATTATGTCAGGATATCAATTTTTTGAAAAACTGTTAAAATATGCATTTAAACTGAATATAATGTAAGTCATATTATATTCATAATTAAGCCATAAATATAATTTTACCCCCAAAAGGCCAAAAAATTCAAACATACTCGAAAAAACATGAAGTGGCCAAGTAGGTACTTAGTTTCAGCTAAATCCTAAGTTCCTATAAAAACATACATTTGCATGAAATTCTCGTCTCTAGCAATAAGTATTGCATGTCTTTAAAATATACCAATGATTTTGCGATACCGCATATGTAATAACTAGTTTCTAACCGCAGCTTCCCCCACGCGGTCATTGTTTCCAGCATCAAAAATAATAATTCAAATGTGCTGGAGAGTATCCAAATGTATAGGCTAACATCCAACGTGAAGAGAATACGTGGACAGATCTGTTGTGGATGACGGGGAACCGCTGTAAATAGTAAGGCAATATTACGGGTATTTGACCTTAGAGGACCGAATTAAGAAAGACAAGCCCACGTACATGGCATTCGTAGATCCAGGTAAGGTACTCGGTAATGCTGATTGGACCGAAGGTGAACGGGATCTGATATAGAGAAAGGAGGATTATCTACGATTTGTCTGCAGTGATAAGAACCGAGGGGTGTGAAAAAGAAGCAGCATTCAAGAAAGGAGTGAGGCAAGGCTGCAGTTTGTCCCCTCTCCTTTTCAGTGTTTATAAAAACAGGCAGTAAGGGAAATCAAAGAGGAATTTGGAAAGGGAGTCACAATACAAGGGGAAGAAATCAAAATTCTGAGATATGCCGATGATGTTGTTATTCTCTCTGAGTCTGCAGAACATCTAGAAGTGAAATCCAAAAATCTGATCCTACCGGTGTCAGATAGGCCACTTTTGTCCTGTGCTTCACATTTCTGTGGTATGTTCTGAACTACTTTCCTTTTTTACAATTTGCTTTACGTCACATCACGTCTTATGGCGACGATGGGATAGGAAAGGGTTAGGACATGGAAGGAAGAGTTCGTGGCATTAATGAGGGTAGAGCACCATCATTTTCCTGGTGTGAAAATGGGAAACCACGATAAACCATATTCAGGGCTGCCGACAGTAGGGTTCGAAGTACTGTACTACTGTACGACCTAATAACCTGAAAGTCTCTTTCAAGAATAAGAAAGCCTATTTACAACTGAACTTCCTGTCTTATTTAATACACTGCTCTGCATATGAATTCCATTCCCCCGAGGTTTTTGTTTTAAATATTGTTTCTTAAATACTTTTGGTGTGCCGAAACGGCAGATGTTATCAGGTAACATTTTCCTAGAAATAAGGACATCCGTATTTGAATTTTACATCAATTGTTGTAATTCATATTCTACCTAAAAATTGGTCACAAACTGTCAGTAATTTAAACGAAACTATTCACTGACGGATCTCTACTTCTTCTGTGTATAGAAACAAAACACAGTCTTCCTGCGAATTTCTGAAAAAAAAAAAGTTGAAAACGTGACGTGATAGAAATGAACCGACTGCATTTTTGAATTCTATGTAACAAATATGTTTAGAACCCATTATTTATTTTTAGACATACAAATAATGCAGAACAATGTTATTATACGAATTTATGCTATGTCAGGCAGGCACTTCGCGAACTTTTTGTCTAAAGTAACTCCACCACACCGTATTGTTATGGACCTGGCTTTCTGTTCATTCTCTGTGATTGTGGAGTTGAGTATCACGAACTTGCGTTTTTAATTCTTATTTTCTTATTTCCCCGTGTGCCCTTGATTATTATTCTGTAAGCGATGCTCCGACGAGGCGACTCAATTAAGGCCATTATCGCTTCTTCTCATCTGCCATAAGCCGACCAAGTAGTGCCCGTCAATGCCGCCAGATGTAGCCCGGGCGAGGCGTTCTCAGGGGGCTTAGAAAGAGTGGCACGCGCACACTTCAAATCCCACCAACAATTGGATCATCACGTCCTCGTGACGTACTATGGGAGAAAATGAGGCTGAGACTTCACATGCTCCGTGTTCAAACAAAAGTCTGGAAGCAAACTTGCAAACTTTCAGTGCCTAAAACACGTATATAGCAAGACTTCAGGGTCAGAAGCAGAGGTAGTCGGATTTTGAAAGGTTGGAAAGAAGTCCATTAGGCACACCATATCGTACGATTTGGGCATATAAAAGATGTCTGGTGACTCATTTAGTGTTTACACGAAGAAATTCATTGAATCTCCTCCAGAGATCGTCCAGCAGATACCAGATTTTCTGCATCTGGTAGAGTAAAAATGCCCATCAGGCAGCCTGAATAGTATCAGATCAAAATGTCTGCACACGGTAACTGAAATTATACGATTATTATTATTATTATTATTATTATTATTATTATTATTATTATTATTATTATTTCTTTCTATCGTTCTCCTTCCTAATCCGTTTACCCTCCATGGTCGGATTTTCCCTCGGACTCAGCGAGAGATCCCACCTCTACCACCTCAAGAGCAGTGTCCGCAAGCGTCAGACTTTGGATCGTGGCCATACAACGAAGGAGGAGGACCAGTACCTCGCCCAGGCGGCCTCACTTGCTGTGCTGAACAGGGGCCTTGTGGCGGGATGGGAAGATTGGAAGGGATAGATAAGGAAGAGGGAAACAAAGCGGCCGTGGCTTTATGTAAGGCACCATCCCGGCATTTTCCTGGAGGAAAAGTGGAAACCACAGAAAACTACTTCGAGGATGCCTGAGGAGGGAATCGAACCCCCTCTACTCAGTTGATCTCCCGAGGCTGAGTGGACCCCGTTCTCGCCCTCGTATCACTTTTCAAATTTCGTGGCAGAGCCGGGAATCGAACCTGGGCCTCCGGAGATTGCAGCTAATCTCGCTAACCACTACACCACAGAGGTGGACATTATTATTATTATTATTATTATTATTATTATTATTATTATTATTATTCAGTCCAGCAGTTCTAAGTCACTGCAGTTCGTTTTCATTTTACTGTCTGAAATGGTGTTATGTTTCCTCCCCTGAATTTCCTTCCAGCAAATTAAAAAAATCTGGTACACTGCTAGCGATGCGTATTGAAAAACATTATCAATGTATTATCTTTATGTGTTGGATGATTTTATAGAATCGCCCATGAAATGTTGTATCCACAACGCTGGTAATTATCATCTTCCGCCATAAATCCCTGAACCTGCCTTAAATGTAAATTTTCTCTAAGTTGCTTCGTTTCTATGGAATACTACGAGGATTTACTGGACTCAGTTTATTTCCTCAATATAATCTTTACTGTTTCAGATTAAATACATTTATTCTATTTTTAAATTGCTTCTACATGTGTTTTTGATTATATTATCCAACCAGAATGTATGTTTTTCACCATGTTTACAGAGACCATCGCCACAAAATACGGATCTCTCTTTCTAGACCAATGGCTTTTTTTGGTAGTCATAACGTGCGCATTGTTAACCCTTTATAGGGCCTGGTACAATAATGTACCACCTTTTCATAGATACCATTTTTCTGTCGTGGTACAAGTGTGTACTAAATGCATGGGATGATGTACCAGCATTTGTGGATTGTGCTTCCTGCTAGTTTGAGTTCTAGGAACTCGTTCTCTCTCCTGTGACGTGATTGTGAAGTGGTACACATTGGTACCGCGCCCGTTTGGAGGTCTACCTGTGAGCGCGTGCTTGTGTTCATCTTCGCTTTACAACTGGATTTCGAAGGAAATAAAGGATATCATACAGTTCAAAGGTATGTGTCTTTTCGATAAGGTAGATAACTATACACACACATATATAAAATAATATTATATTACTTACTCATAAAGTATTGCAATATAAATACGGAGACGTACTTAACCTCAAATTTTAACTCCGTGTTATTACACATTCTCACAATAAAATTGGGAGAGACAGTAACATAATTTATAGTATAATAGTGAAATCAGACATTTACCGATAGATCTACGCATAATTACCTTTTGCAATTGATAGCCAAAAGATAATACAATAAATTCAGTCAAGTTATGTCATGGAATCTTTTCTTTGGTAGATCATGAAGGGTCTGTAAAGATGAAATGGAAGATCTTTTGATCTCTATCTCCAAAAATCAAGCCTTTGAGTCGGATGATGTAGAAGATGACATTGCTAAAAATGGTATTCCAGTAACACCATCCCATTCACGATGTAAGAGGAAGAGAAACCCCGAGGTCATCGGTCTTAGTGTGGTAAACATGTTTTTTCTAAATAACTTGTACCACTGCTCTAGTCTGTCATTTTAGAATGTTATTACTTGGTTCATCGAACCCCTTTGTGACCTGGATAATTAGATGTTGGATTTTCACTGCCTTTTCTGGGTTCAAGTCTCGATCGGTCCACGTGATTTTTTCTGGAAAAAGTGAAGGTCAGGCTCTTTTTATCCAGACTATAAGTGAATGAATGAATGAATGAATGAATGAATGAATGAATGAATGAATACATTAATGAAATAACTGATTATGGGGCTGAAAGTGGTTGAAATTGAAACGGACACAGTCAGTCCAGTTCAATAACTCATAGCTAGATGGGGCACTGTTTCATTCCTGACCTTTTCTTTGTCTGGAAACAGGCTTAGATTTATATTGTTAATTTATTAGTTTACATTATTAGTTACTATAGTTCAAACTTTTAATTCTTGTCCGCAGTATTGGAGGATTCTAATGATTTCCCAACAGATGATTCTACAGTGGTTCCAAACTTCATGAAAACTCTAGTTACACAACTAAGCCAGCAGGAACTACCATACCTGAGTCGTCATCTGAATCAGAGGAAATCATACCGCAGCAGATCAATATTATTGGACCAAATTGTGTAACATGCCTGATTAATTTTAAAAAGCCCAGTTTCAACAAGATTATGAGCCAAAGATGGACATAAAGGAAAAATGTTTAGTGCAATACAGTACGTCATGTAAAGTAGAACATCAATGCATAAAAGGAAATTCTGCTTGAAAGTACTGTTTGATATTTTTTCAATAAAATGATATAATAATGAATCATGATTTATGTTTTGAGTTCCTTTATCATATGAGTGATAAAGGACTCATAATCTACTGTAATATTTTCAGGACAATGAGCTGGTACATTATTGTACCATGCCCACTTTAGATTTTACATGACCGTTATAGCGTACTGGTACAATAATGCACCACCCCTTTTGACTGATGAAATGGTCATAAATAATTGTAAAATCGAAGTCTAATAACAGCATGCATTGTATTAAGTCAAAAAAACGCAAAAAAATAATTATAAGTTTCCAGAGGACCTTATGCTCTCTAAAGGGTTAAAAGAAAAGCTGTCACACCGACACAGATTGGTCTTACGGGGATGGTGGGATACGAAAGCCTAGGAGTGGGTAGGAAGCGACCGTGGACTTAATTGAAGTACAGCCCCAGCATTTTCCTGGTGTAAAAATGGGAAACCGTCTTCAGGGCTGCCGGCAGTGGGGTTCGAACCCACTATCTCCCGGATGCAAGTTCACAGCTGCGCGACCCTAACCGAACGGCTAACTCGCCCGGTAATCTGTAAAGAAAAACATGTGTGGTGTACATTGTACATCCATGGTTGTTGGTAGTGAGGTGTGTTGTCTGAATACGAAGAAAAGGGTGTTGGGACTGAACCCTTATTAAAGTAATCATTTTATTGCTGTACTATCATTTATTGGGAGTACAGTGAACATTCATTTTATTAAGTCTTGGTAACTTGGAGTGACCAGCGCATACGTTTCACAAGTCGACAGGAAGTTTGGCGCCGGTGATCTATTGTCTGCAAACTAAATTAAGAAAGAGGGGTTGCTACCTGGCGGGCGCACGACCTTCAGGTACTGCTTCAGGGCGAGGGAATGACGGAAGAGACCAACGGACCACATTTCGGACGCCCAACACGAGGCTAGAATGTCATGTGACATGAGTTTAAAATAAGCGTGGGTGATGCGATTATTTGAACCGTTGAAAATGATGCATTATTTAAATATTGGTAATACATTGGTTAAAACGAGAGTTGTTGCGCTGAACGAGCGTAGGACAACGTCTGTGGATGAGAAATAATAAAAGTGACCAGCGCGTAGGTTAGCTGTCTATTCGGCAGGAGTCTTTGTAGTAGTCAAGTCGTGAGAAGTGTCTACTTACCGCGTGTGCGGAGTTAGAGAAGTCAGATGTTATAAGTCTTGATCATGTGTTGGGATATTCTAATACTAGCTCAATATGCTCAGACTTCACTTAGTTATACATCATTAGAAGCGAGCTAAGAATTAGAGGCATGGGGGCCTGTAAGAACAGTGCCGAGATAACAACTTGATCATTACGCACTAACATTTCTGGGTGGAAGTGAACTTGATACATTCGACATTTTAGTGTCCGCAAAATTTAGGTGGAAAGAACAATTCGATATGAGCATTTATACGTATAGTTGCCTGCTTATTTCAAGTTTATACCTGGGTGCAATAAAGTAGATTTTCCTGGATCCGAACGCCTGATAGACAGCACGGTTTCTAGTCTAGCATTGTGTACTGTTGTCATATGTAGAGTTGTGACCTAATACGAGTGAAGTGTGGAGCGGGAGGGAAAATAGATAGTTGCGGCGTTATATAAGTAGAGCGTTGTCGCACGACTGAGAGAGAACTAGTTTTCACATTCACGGGAAACTACGCCCGAGTGTTGTAAATAGTATATGGCAGGTTGTACTGACCCTGTTGTAATACCGTGAATGGACGGAATGTTGCAGTCAAGTTCCGAACCAGCAGAAGCAGCAAGACATCGGGACCGTGATTTCTACGGCAGGATGGAAATCCACTGACTGCACGAGTTTCAATTTGAAGACATCACAGTGAGGATGGCTGGCTAAAGAGCAATGGGAACCAGCTGATCGAAAACAGGCGGCGGAATCGACTAAAGATGAGTATTAGATTTGCAATGTCATAATGTTCTTGTGTACGTGTTTTAATGTAGCAAAGGGGATAGGTTAGGGTTTATTATTTAATTTCAGTAGGTTTAGCTGTTGGTTGGGAGGACTACGACCTATCTCAGTAAACTGCAGGGAAGCTTATATATTTTAATGTAAATAACTGTAAAGTACATGTGGACCAATTGCACGAGGTCACAGCTTGACTTTTTCTTTTATCGTGATTTTATAGCTGAGATGTTAATGTCATTTTTATAAGCCAAATTCTTACTTTGAGCCCTATTTCATAATTTGTTTTTCTTTGATATTTGAGACGAAGTGAACATCTCGAGGATTAAATGTAAATGTAAAAGGGATTTACATTAAAGTCAGGAAGGACTAGATTCATTAGATAATGGAATCTCAAAGTGTATGAGAATATGCCGTCACGTTTTCTCCCATTTATTGCATGAAGTGTGGATGAGAATGTGTGTGTTGGTGGAGCTTTGACCCACGACCGTTGTTATTGTCAACTTCATGATTATTTGAATGTAAATATGAGTGTACTTTGTGGCGTCAAGAACTCGTTGTCATTATGGATGTGATTTTGTGATTGGTTCACTATTTTCTTGATCGCAGTTTCGTATATTCCGAATATTAGAATAGGATTTAAAAATCTCCTTCTTCTTATTATTAATACGATTTTCTCAAGTTGAACGTGTAAGATATTTCAGTAACTTCAAAATTTTCTAATACGAATAATGTCTATGATGGCAATTTCTCATTTTCTAGATATTGTATTATAGCAAAGTTGGTCATTTTATTTAAAGTTTAACTTAACGAGCGCGAGTGCTCTTGTATGTGACCAGCGGGATATGTTTCTTTAGAGGGAGAAAGTGAGACGTCATTTATATTTGTATCAGATTTGGGAATTTTAGGACATATGATATATTGTGTGATGATGAGTAAGGGGACGGTTCCTCATTTTCATATTTGAGTAACTTGCCTCGGGTAGACTTGTGAGCAGCGTGTGTTGAGGATTAGACCCCTGATATTTTTTAGGAAAATGAATCTCCGCTTTTGAGTCATTCGGCCGTGTGGTAGGCGAGGATGGTTTGTGTTTCTATCGAGAAGAGTTTTGTATAGCGGCATATTTTGTTGATTTTATTGGTATTTTGTGTATGTCACTACGGTTGATGCTGTAGACGAGACGTTTATAGCGCGACGCCTGATTTTGACTATTCCTGTATGCTATGACCGCGCTGAGGATTATTTGTGTCGTGCAGCCTTTTTTCGGAGACCAACGTTGAGTTATGTGATGAAAGTCAAAGCCCACTCTGTTTATTTTCTTGAATTTTGGGCCAGGTATTTTATTCCAGGAACCATCGTTGATTTATGTTTGACGTTGTAAATTCTACCAGATGATTGGTTTTGTGTCATGTAATCTATTTCAGGAACCTACGTTGAATAGTAAGTGATTGCTCGAAGTGTAAAATTTATTTCATTAAAGTTTTCCATCGAGACTGTGTGACTGAGAGTTGCCTGAATGTGGCATGCTTTTCTTGGTGATGCCAGTGAAAATATGACAATATGTTTTTGTTCTTCGGTTTGTGGATTTTTTGCCATTAATGCGATTTTTATTTTGTGTGGCTACGATCCACAGGTGATTTGTGTTCAAGCGGGTACTCGTTACCAAGCTGTATATTTTGGTAGGATGTTTTGCCACTCAGCGTATTTTTATGTGTGCAGTTAGATGAGTTATTTTCACTCCGAAGCTCATTAAAACACGTTTTACTTTTAAGGTTAGGGACCCCCACAGCAATGTAAAGTGTGCAGGAAAGGGGAAATACTCATCTGAAATGGAAAGAAGTAACAAATCAGTCAGAAGCGCGGTGCGTGCACGCCGGTCACAGAGTTAAATTGCAAAATTTCAAGAATTATCTTGCTAAATGTTGAGTATGTGTGTCGGCATACACTTGGTTAATTGTAATATTACATTTTGATCCTCAGGATGAACTATATAACCATTGAGAAATATCTGATTCACCGAGCTCGATAGCTGCAGTCGCTTAAGTGCGGCCAGTATCCAGTAATCGGGAGATCGTGGGTTCGAGCCCCACTGTCGGCAGCCCTGAAGATGGTTTTCCGTGGTTTCCCATTTTCACACCAGGCAAATACCGGGGCTGTACCTTAATTAAGGCCACGGCCGCATCCTTCCACTTCCTAGGCATTTCCCATCCCATCGTCGCCATAAGACCTATCTGTGTCGGTGCGACGTGAAAGCAAATAGCTAGCAAAGATCTGATTCATGTATTTTCTTGTCACATTTTAAGATCATTTTCCTATACCTTTCGTATTTCTTGTTTGTTTTTAATAAACATGTTTTCCTCAAAACTGACTTTATGCCTCGACCTGTATCATTTATATGTATTAGTTGACCTCGTCTCGTCCATATTAAAGATATGTTTCCTATAAAATCCATGGTGTAAATTTGAGTTATCCTCATAGTATGAGTTGTTCGAACTGAGCACGCCATGGAGCGGCTGACTAGTTTGGGGCAGATTACCTTGATGGTGGAAAAAGGGAACAAGACAAACACAAACAGCCCGTCCCTGAGCCAGAAGAATCAATCAGACACGATTCAAATTCTCGGCCTTGCCGGCAATCGAACCCGCTATCCTCTGAACAGAAGGCCTTAACGCTGACCATTCATCCAAGGAATCGATCACAGATAATTAAATTATTTCAACGATATCTACGGGAAAAGGGTCAGTGCAGCCGACTCAGCTTGAATTGTATCAGCTGAATGCCTGTTCAATGATTGTGTCAATGTCCACTTTTCTTTGTTATAGATGTAAACCTCATCGTCATCCAACCTTGTCATTTAGAATTACAGTATATACGATTTTGAAACCAGATTCACAGGAAAAAAATTAAAAATCTCTATAGAACAATATTCGCGGATTTATTGTAGATAAACGATCCTTCCCGCTTTTAACGGCACGTTTCTTTAAAACCTTCTTAAAAAGAGCAAAATATCACTGGCATTCATTCTCTGGCGAGTTTAACGATTGTCTTCCGAGAGCATCAATGTTGTCGATTATGGGTTCTTGAACGGCTGAAGCGACCAATTCTAGAACCACAAGCTCTACCGTAATGCTGACATCATATCTACGATTACTCCTTGTTACTGTCCTGCAGGAGCTTTTTAACGTGCCGGAAGCCAACATTACGGACTCGTCACGTTTAAATACTTCCTACTTCCATCGATGTCGAATTAGATTGAACTCGCTTTCTTGGCAACGGAAGGGCAGCGATAAACTGACTGTGTCACTGAGGTCAACGTTCAACACTGTAAATTTTTCTTATTCCTCTTCTCCTTCCTCACTTTTAAAAATATGAAAAGAAAGTAAATTGCATTGCCAGACGACTAAATAAAACCAACTTATTCTCCTTTTATGGTTCTGTTCCCAATTATTTTGGGTTAGTACTAATGTGGGTTAAGTCCAATTTTACGGCAGGATGCCCTTCCTGGTGCCAAACCCATATAGAGGAATGTATTCACTGTTGCGTGTTTTTGTGGTAGTTGATAGCGTGATGTGTTATATGCATATGAAGAAGTGTAGGACTATTAAGATGATTACAAATACCTAGCCCCCTGGTAGAGGAACATGGCAAAATTTCCCGACCCGGACAGGAATCGATCCCGAGGCCCTGTGTACCGAAGGTTACTATGCTGACTACTACTACTACTACTACTACTAAAACGTTTTCATTCCGTCCCTGAAGGGGACGGCGGGCCTCCTATGATGATAATGATGATGCTTGTTATTTAAAGGGGCCTAACATCGAAGGTCATCGGCCTCACGGGCCTCCTAGACGGTAACGGCTGAAGCGACCATTCCAGGACCACTAACTCTACCGTAATGCTGGCACATCATATCTACGCCGTCTCTCAGGCCAGGGTGATACGGTGAAGGAGATGTTCGGAGAATGGGAGGGGTTTTCGGCCGTGACCTATACTAGTGCAGGAGAATGGAAAACAATGGAAAACCATTCTCAGGACAGCCGACGGAGAGTACCGGCCCCTCTCCGTTTCCCGAATGCAAAGACATAGAGCGAAGGCAGAGCCATGGCCACTCTTCCTCTTCTCGGTTGGTTGGTAGGAGTGCAGAGCTGTCGGACCACGAACCAGCCGTGGCCAGTTGTGGACTGAGGTCCACTCTGCATTCGCCGACGTATGCTGACCATTCTTTCAAGGGACCAGACCGACGACTAAATTCCATCTGTGTAGGCAATTTGTGTTAATGTAGAAGCAACAAAACACATTTTCGTACAGCAAGAAGATTCTTTGTGGTGACTAGTGATAAATGTTTTGAAGGGTGAAAAGCGAGACGACTACAAATCTGGGAGGATGTTTTGAAGACAGAACATTTCTTCATTTCACGCTAGTATTCACACTTTTCCTTTACTCCGACGGGCAACTGTGATAACCAGACGATATTTTCTACTCCTTCTCATCAAGATGGCCACGTTTTGAATCCTATCCAATGCGCGTGGAATTTTTGAAATGTAAACTCACGTGTTAAAGGTTCAGAGTTCCCGTGATTACGGTCACGTTATAACTAGTCATATAAAACTAGAAGCTTGCTTTCTTTACTTGCTCATTGAATCTACCGTTGTGTAAATATTTATAATTTTATCAGGGACGGTCGGAGGTGGTCAGAAGGTTCTACAGTGCTCAAAAATAGTTTTGTATTGAACCCGACCGGTTCATTGTCATTGGTTTATTAAAGGTGAATTTGTAAGTAATGAAAGGTAATATGAATGTTGGCAAGTTGCAGCTGGACGTTATGGCACCGGGCAGCGGAATCTTGGCTATGGATAGCCAAATGTGGCTAATCAAGGATATGATGAAATTGGGCCGCACTACTTTTCCGTAACAGTCAAGAGTGAGTAAGCAAATATCAGAGTAAGAGGGGAATGTTAGTATCAATTGGTGGAGAATTTGAAGTACTCAATAGGAGTGGTGTTAATTATTGCACAAGGAGATTTGCTGCAGTGATACCAATAAGAAATTATTGTTTGGGTGATTTAGTAGCTGAAGGGGAACATTTGAATATGAGAGAAGGTGTTGTAAATAATGTATAAAAATAATTATAAAGTGCTGTATAGTTAGAAAATGTAATTACGAAAGTGTTCCTATGTGTAATATGATGCAATCCGTTTAAGAGCGCGCAGTCCATTACAGGAAGCAGTGAGGCGACGCTCGAGGTAGACCGACACTCCGTGATTCGGTCGTGATCAAGAAACGGCGTGTGCCGTGTTCACTTCAAACACATGGTGGATAGCCTAAGCAATAGAAGTTCTTGATCAATGATAGTGCCATCATGCATAAACTTTATCCGATAGGATTACCCAAATACGGGAAACAAGTACAGTGATAATTTAATTTCACTAGTGAGAAAGCATTCTTTGACGAAATAGTGTGCAGTGCAGGAGTGGAACTGTGAGAGGGAGTCGTTTGTGGAGATTTTGTGTGGCATGGGATAACAGAGATGAGATATCTATTAGGTTCTACCTATTCAATACTAATTACGTGTTGATGTTACTAATAACTTTTGTTCAACTTGGGACCGGTTTCGACATATAAAATGTCATCATCAGTCATAAAATGAATATAAATATAAAAGCAAAGACATAATAATCAAAACTATTGTGGATACATATTGAAATATGATCATTAAAATTCTTTAACCGTCCATTCACACCATGTGTTGAGATAAATCGCCATAACAGAGGAGCAACGGCATAATGATTAAATCTGGCGCAGTGACACATTGAAGTATGCATATAGTCTCATACTATTCAAAGAATAAGAGAAGGTTCTTCAATATGTAGTAATTGTGCATCCGTTTAATAGAAGGCTCCGGCAGGCTTCCAGAATAAAGAGTCATTTAAAACACTCACACATGCTATGCGTCAATCAGAGCGTCGAGGACTTATTTGATCACTTGGTATGTAATTTATACCTGATAAATTTTTTACACTGATGAATATGAAATCAGTCAGTGGTAAAAACGTTAGTCTTGTGAGAAGGAGGTATTAAATGTTATATGTGGTAGGTGTGGAGGGGAGAAGGCGGATGGGGGTTGAAAGAAAAATATCTTGTTAGGGGAGTAGTAGGTTTAAGGTGGGTCTTGTGAACAGTGTGGTGGGGGTTTGTAACGTTATAGTTTACTGTGTATTGCGCTAAATATTGACCTCCTATTCGGAAGATTAAAATACTTAAAATACTTAAATACTTTAATTAAAAATCAAAGAGAATGTTAGTTAGTTTTTCTGAGATTTCGTTCATATTCGAATTGGAGTTGAAGAACTGGTCTAGGTGAATGAACCAGGTTTCTGCGACGTCAAGAATAGGACCTTTGTCCATACTCATGAGCACCTCTATATCTTGTCGTATGTTCGATTTTGGTGTTGTGTTTCTTCACAATATTTGTAACAACGTAAATATCTTCGTTGAATATCGATCTAAAAATAGAAATATGGATATCATATATAATACCAGCTCAGTTAACAGGACTGACATTTACAAAAAATCAGGAGTCTACAGATTCCAATGTCAAAACGGTCAAACCTCGTACATTGGTCAGACAGGGAGGAACTTCAAAATCAGATACATGGAACATGTTAATGCTACAAAATATAATAGATACTCGGCAGTTGGCCAGCACATTCAAGATTCAAAGCATAGCTTCAGTAACATACAACAAAATATAGAGGTGCTCATGAATATGGACAAAAGCCCTATTCTTGACGTCGCAGAAAATTGCTTCATTCACCTAGACCAGTTCTTCAACTCCAGTTCGAACATAAACGAAATCTCATAAAACTAACATTCTGTTTGATTTTTTAATTAAAGTATGTAAATATTTTAATCTTCCAAATAGGAGGTCAATATTTAGCGCGATACACAGTACCCTATCACGTTACAAACCCCCACCACACTGTTCACAAGACCCACCTTAAAAACCTACTATTCCTCTAACAAGACCTTTTTCTCCCCCTCCCCCCCATCCGCCTTCGCCCCTACAGACCTACCGCATATAACATTTAATACCTCCTTCTCACAAGACTAACGTTTTTACCACTGACTGTTTTCATATTTATCAGTGTTAATTTTTTATCAGGTTTAAATTACATACCAAGTGATCAAATAAGTTCTCGATGCTCTGATTGACGCATAGCATGTGTGAGTGTTTTAAATGACTCTTTATTCTGGAAGCCTGCCGGAACCTTCTATTAAACGGATGCACAAAGTGTACATATTGAAGAACCTTCTTTTATTCTTTGAATAGTATGAGACTATATGCATACTTCAATGTGTCACTGCGCCAGATTTAATTATTATGCCGTTGCTCCTCTGTTATGGCGATTTACCTTAACACATGGTGTGAATGGATGGTTAAAGAATGTTAATGATCATATTTCAATATGTATCCACAATAGTATTGATTATTATGTCTTTGCTTTTATATTTATATTCATTTTATGACTGATGATGACATTTTATGTGTCGAAACCGGTCCCAAGTTGAATAAAAGTTATTAGTAACATCAACACGTAATTAGTATTGAATAGGTGGAACGTAATAGATATCTCATCTCTGTGATCTCAGTTCAGTACGGAAACATCAAAGAAGCTCATATCATTGAATGCATGAGATAGTTATGCGGAGCAGAACTATGCTTCAATTAGCATTCAATAGTAACTTAGTTTGGTTACTGATATATAAACTGTGTTGGTGCTGATTAATAACTGGTATCTTTCCTTATTTACAGTGAACTTTATCGTCGTACGGGTCGCGGTTAATATACTTGGGGCATGGGTTCTAACCCCATAGTGTAGTATGTAATTTTTTGGAGATTCCTTTGTATTGCTGATGCTGTTCATTTAAGTTAGGATACTTCGCTACGTACACGCGTATTTATGCACTTCAACTTCATATTTAATTTAATGATTGCCTATTGTAGTTTGTTGATTTCGTATAATTTAGGATTAATATGACATCTGGTTAATGGAGTTTGTTTGATTATGATTTCTCAATGATGCTTACTCATTGGGGTGATTTTATGTCTGAAGTTCTCGGTTGATTGCGGTCCAGTTCTAGCTAATTTGAAGGATGAATGGTGGGGAGAAACAATGTTTTTATTGGTGAATCAAGTTATTTAACACAGGTCATTTAAAGGTAATGATTGTATAATTATGTTGAATGTTTACCTTCAGTAAGAAACCTTAAATAACAATTTGTAAAGATAATAGTACGGTCTTCTAGTTAATGTAAGGTCGTGACCATATAACAATGATATTTAGGAGATTGAAAGTCATGTGAGTGCACACATAAAATAGAGCTCATAAATGAGGTAGGAATTTCTCTGCTGTGTAAGGTAGGTAGGTAAGGGTTATACTGCCCGAGGCAGGTCCGAACCTCCGCAGAGGTGTTCCTGTGCCGGAGTTTACGTGCGGTAGGGTGGCCAGTTCCTTTCCGCTCCTCCATTCCCTTACCCCCCACCAACAGCGCGCGGCAACCCATCCAACTCTCGACCACGCCCAATGTTGCTTAACTGCGGAGATCTCACGGGATCCGGTGTTTCAACACGGCTACGGCCGTTGGCTTCTGCTGTGTAATGGATTAAGTAATTAATTAATATTTATTCTTCTGAAATGTGAAACCAACTAAAGAATTTTTTTAAAAAAATTAAACAAGATGGAGGATAACGTTTGAAGACATTGAGAACTTCTCTTATCCGAGGGGTACGTCCATTCACGTGGGTCGGATGACCTAGTGATTTTAATTACTATTGAGTTTCGGTTTAATTTGTTTCAGTATTGACTTTTTGTGTTCGCCTCTGTGGTATAGTGGTTAGTGTGATTAGCTGCCACCCCCGGAGGTCCGGGTTCGATTCCCGGCTCTGCCACGAAATTTAATAAGTGGTACGAGGGCTGGAACGGCGTCCACTCAGCCTCGGGAGGTCAACTAAGTAGAGGTGGGTTCGATTCCCTACTCAGCCATCCTCGAAGTGGTTTTCCGTGGTTTCCCACTTCACCTCCAGGCGAATGCCGGGATGGTACCTAGCTTAAGGCCACTGCCGCTTCCTTCCCTCTTCCTTGTCTATCCTTTCCAATCTTCCCATCCCCCTGCAAGGCCCCTGTTCTCCATAGCAGGGGAAGCCGCCTGGGCGAGGTACTGGTCATACTCCCCAGTTGTATCCCCCGACCAAGAGTCTGAAGCTCCAGGACACTCCCCTTGAGGCGGTAGAGGTGGGATCCCTCGCTGAGTCCGAGGAAAAAGCCGAACCTGGAGGGTAAACAGATGATGATGATGATGATGATTGACTTTTTGTGCCAAAGATATAACACATTTAGTATTGAAAGATAGTTCTCATTCATTATTTTATAGTGTTTTAACTCTATTTCCTTTCCTACCTAGATAATTAAGATTAGTTACCTTTGTTTTATTTTATCACGAAATATCACCTGGGATCACCCGTTTTCGACTGTGGGATGAACAGCCGGCGCCCAGTTCATAGGAGTGAAGGGTATAGTATATTGCGATTTCACACGGTATATATCATGGTAGCTCAGATATGTTTACAGAATGCACTATAATCCAATGTCTAAGACACATGGTTCGATATTTGTCTGATAGGAGGCTTTTGTCGAAGAGGTCAGTTTAACAACATCACTTGCAAGATCAGTGGTGTATGGACAGCAGGTGTATGACCGGGATAAACATTGAAAGAGTATCCATTTGTACTACTGACCACATTTAAGTTGTAACAGTGCTGCAAGAAAAATGACGACAAGTAGAGCATCAGCTTGTAGAGTTTGGAAAAGTTCAGGGAGACAAACGGTTGGGACGGCTACGCTAAACAACTCGCAGGGAGGATCAGTATTTGCAGCTTTCAGCATATCGTAAGCCACCTCGTTCCCCAAGGATCTTCGCAGAGCCATCGGAGTGAATTCGTCAGATCAAGCAGTGTGAAATCGGCTAAACGACGGAGGCCATTTATCGATGAGGCCTGTGCCAAAAGCTCGCTTTAAACCACATCACAGGACAGCTCGCGTGAGGTGAGCAACTTTTTATGGCCATCAGCATCAGGAACATTAGCGTACTCTCTTTTCTGATGAGGTACAACAGAAGCTTTTGAGACTCGGGGGCGATCCGGCGAGAGATGGAATAAGCCCTTCATCCTGGAGCGCCATTGGCAGCAAGGAAGTTTCATCATGTTTTTGGGTAAAACCATATTTGGACGATGCATGCCTCTAATTCCTATCCAGGGTAACATGACTGGTTAGGCTGTGCGGTTGTGGGTGTGGAACTGTGAGCTTGCATTCAGAAGATAGTGGGTTCCAACCCCATTGTCGACAGACCCGAAGATGGTTTTCTGTGGTTTCCCATTTTTCACACCAGGCAAATGCTGGGCCTTTACCTTAATTAAGGCCACGACTGCTTCCTTCCCAATTCTAGCCCTTTCCTATCCCATCGTAGCCATAACTCCTGTCTGTGTCGGTGCGACTTAAAGCAACTAGTAAGGAAAAACAAAAAGACAAGACTGGTCTGGTATATAGAGACAATATCCTCCAACCTGTAGTAACGGGATTCGATCTCACTGTGGGTGAGAGTTTTACGCTGGTGAATGATAATATTCGTGCTTATCCAACCAGAGTAGTCAGTTAGTTCCATAGGACGCATGGCATACTGCGAATGATGTGGCCAGCATATTCTACAGACATGAACTGTGTTGGACATGCGTGGCGTGAACTGAAGAGTAATTGCCCACCGTTCTAACCCTGCTGTTAACATTCAGCTAATGACTGAAGCTGCTATCCGAGAGTGGGATAATCTGCCCCTATACAAGTTGGATACTTTGGTGCTGAGTATGCCTCGTTGGGTTCAAGAATTCTTCAGGGCACGACGTGGCTATACATGGTACTAATCTGCCACACAATGAACGATAATTTTTTGCTCAACTTTGCGTTTTACTGTTACTTTTGCATAGCTGACAGTTTTTTGTATATACTTTGAAAAACGGTGGGGATGGATTCCTCACATCAAAATAAGGCAAGAAAAATGTCTAATAAACATACACCCTGAATTGCTTCATTTTGAGTTTATTATTATTATTATTATTATTATTATTATTATTATTATTGAAAATGTATACTCGAGGTACACTTCAACAACGTAAGTGCGTTAGAATATTTCATTTTGTTAGATAATGGCATGTTACTGATAATTGACACTGGAAGGTGCGTGGTTCGTGCGTTGGACCCATAAAATCAGGATCGCGAATTCGAACCCTGCCGAGGTCGTTGATGTTTGGACGGTGGCAATAACATAACGTGCCATGTCGTACATGTAAAAAAGAAATTCCAAGTGGCACATTTTAAATCGGCAATACAACAACACTCACGCTCCGGTTCCCGCCAGCAGGTGTCGCTACTGTGGCTGCCTCTATATTAGGTCAGTGTCATCACTCTTTGAGTTTAATCGCGGCACCACCGCACGGCACCAGTGTAGGCCACAGCGACTTGTCATACCGCATCCCACTATTTAAAGGTGTTTTTGTATTTAACCGAACACTGTACTGTACTTTAAACGCTTAAATACCGTATTTACGAACTTCCTCATCAAGAAGGCATACCCAATATTTCCTACCACCCTTAATCTAATTTTTATTGAAAGCCTTCGAAAAAGGAACACGTTGGAAAATGGAAATTGCAACACGAACAGTGGCTGGTTCAGAACTACTCAAACAGAATGGAAAGATGTATTCTGCTTCAAAGTACGTTTACGTTCATAAGAACTGCATGTTATGAGAATATGAGAGTAACAAAAAGAAGGCGCGTGGCACTGTTTAATCAGCCGAACTTGGTGTTGCAACAGTTTGACCTACCGTACAAGTTTATAAAAGTCCGAAGAATAAATTCGCTCTTGAGATTGTGAGGTAGCATGGTGGAGAATGGGCCACTTTCTCATCTCCACACACCGGTATGATATTTATCTGCCTACCGCATGTCCCTCTCAGTGAAAAGCACACTCGATTTCCATAAGCACCACGCACCCTCTCAGGAAAATGCCCTAGTAATCGTCAGCTACCTACTTACAGCAAAATTTGTAGTCGTTAAAAAACACTTTTAAAGGAGCTTCTTTCATTTTACAATCAAAATACACACACGAGATTAAACGCAGAACGGAATTAAAAGAAAACACTCACCAACAGAATGTGTCCAGTACTTTCGAAAGTTTGCGAGCTGACTTACCAAATTTCCGAGCTTGAAAGTCGGGCGTGGCACTATTTAATCAAATGAATTTGGTACTAACTTATCTAACGGATTTCATTTGCCCTGAAGAAAAATCAATACTTCAAGTAATGAAATCCTTTTGGTTTGGTGGTCTTGAAAAATACCTAATGCCGGGTATTCTATTTTATCCTGATCTACAATCCGGAACGAAACGGAACAACATCATTATCATTCAATAAACACCTTCAAAACTCCCACTGTATTATTATTATTATTATTATTATTATTATTATTATTATTATTTTGCTATTTGCTTTACGTCGCACCGACACAGATAGGTCTTATGGTGACTATGGGATAGGAAAGGCCTAGGAAGTGGAAGGAAGTGGCCGTGGCCTTAATTAAGTTACAGCCCCGGCATTTGCCTGGTGTGAAAATGGGAAACCACGACAAAAACCATTTTCAGGGCTGCCGACAGTGGGGCTGGAACCCACTATTTCCCGATTACTGGATACTGGCCGCACTTAACCGACTGCAGCTATCTAACTCGCCATTTTTATATTATTATTATTATTAACAAATACATCGCAATTGGGAAATATCCCGGTGGCAATGGTTACTTATGAAGTGTGATAATAGGTAAGGGTTATTCTGCCCGAAGGCAGGTCCGAACCTCCGCAGAGGTGTTCCTGAGCCGGAGTTTACGTGCGGTATGGTGGCCAGTTCCCTTCCGCTCCTCCATTCTCTTACCCCTACCAACAGCGCGTGGCAACCCATCCAACTCCTGACCACGCCCAATGTTGCTTATCTTCGGAGATCTCACAGGATCCGGTGTTTCAACACGGCTACGGCCGTTGGCAAGTGTGATAATGAGTCAAGTTAAAACCTAACTACCCAACAACACCTACAACAACAAGAGTACAACAAGGAATTCCATGGAGAAAAAATATACTGCAAGAAATACTAGTAGTTTAATATTCTAAATCCATATACAATTTCATACACAACTTAAGTATTTCCAGTGCTTAACACTACGGCTTATACGCTGTAGGTTGAGCTTAATACTAGCTTAGCATTACAAGTGATAATAAAGTAAAAACAAGATTACACAATAACAAAACCACAACAAGAGTACAACAAGCAATTCAATGGAAAGAAAATATTACAAGAAATACTACTAGTTTAACATTCTAAATCCAGCATCATCATATGCAAATTCACGCTCAACTTAAGTATTTCCACTGCTTAACACTACAGTTTGCTATAGGTTAAGCTTATTACTAGCTTAACATAACAACACTTTTTTTTTTGTTTGCTTTACGTCGCACCGACACAGATATGTCTTACGGCGACGATGGGATAGGAAAGGCATAGGAAATGGAAGGAAGCGGCCGTGGCCTTAATTAAGGTACAGCCCCGGCATTTGCCTGGTGTGAAAATGGGAAACCACGGAAAACCATCTTCAGGGCTGCCGACAGTGGGGTTCGAACCCACTATCTCCCGATTACTGGATACTGGCCGCACTTAAGCGACTGCAGATATTGAGCTCGTCATTACAACATTGATGATGATGATGCTTGTTGTTTTAAGGGGCCTAACATCGAAGGTCATCGGCCCCTACATTACAACATTAACATATCGTATCACACACAAGAAACAATAGTCGCACTGCATTCGTCTTTCGACACGGATAGATACACGGTTGGACGTGCTTCATGACTACATCTCGTGTACCAACTTATCTACCGGGGAATACAAATGCCTATTTGGCGATCGCCAGAATCGCTCGCAGCGCTAACTGGCGGCGGACCCACCACGTATACGAAAGTAATAATGTTATTGAATTTTACGTCCCATTAACTACGTTTGCGGTTTTCGAAAACGCCGACATGCCAAAATTAAGTCCCGCAGGAGTTCTTTGGCCTGCCAGTCAATCTACCGACACGAGGTTGACGTATTTGAGCACCTTCAAATACAACCGTATTGAGCCAGCCAGGATCGAACCTGCCAAGCTGGTGACAGAAGGCCAGCGCCTCAGCCGTCTGAGCCACTCGGCCCGGGTATATGAGAAGGGGCGATCATACAATTTCGTTCTATTCGTTATGATTAGCTGTTGAATGGAAACACGTGCAAACGATAGCATAAACCATACGCTATAACTACAACTATTAGTACAAGTCAATCTGCTATAATAATGGCATGTGGTTTCCATAAAGGCCTGATGGTGGTGGTGATTACTGTTTTAAGAGGAAGTACAACTAGGCAACAATCCTCTATATAACACTACCGGTAATTAGAGAGAAAAAATGGAAATGATCCAACACTTCGAAAAATGAAGGTATCGGCCAAAGAAAGACAAGGGCTACGAAGGGCGTGAAAATGAAAGACTGCCTACCGCTCGGAAACCTAATAGCGTCGGGGTAGGAAGAGAACAAGAGTTGACCAAGGGAGGTCGGATAGGATAGATGTAAGTGAGGAGGCTGGCACTAGTAAGTGGAAGACCAGGCGAGTTGGCCGTGCGGTTAGGGGCGCGCAGCTGTGAGCTTGCATCCGGGAGATAGTGGGTTCGAAACCCACTGTCGGCAGCAATGGACTTTCGTGGTTTCTCATTTTCACACCATGCAAATTCTGGCACTGTACCTTAATTAAGGCCACACCGCTTCCTTCCCACTCCTAGCCCTTTCCTGTCCCATCGTCGCCATAAGACCTATCTGTGTCGGTTCGACGTAAAGCAACTTGCAGTAATAATAATAATAATAATAATAATAATAATAATTGGAAGCAATGCCAGGACTCAGCTTAGGGCCCCGTGGTTGCCAACCCACGCTCCAAATTACAGAGCCACTGGGGCCCGTTTTAGTCGCCTCTTACGACAGGCAGGGGGTACCGTGGGAGTTATTCTACCGCCCCCACTCACAGGGGTGCAGGTTTTTCGAGCTGACACCATATAGGGGAGCTGAGCATGTTTGAGGTTGTGTCTCTACTTATAATGAATTGTATAGCTGAAGACGGCGCAAATACCCAGTTCTCAAGCCATCGGAATTAACCAACGAAGGTTAAAATCCCCATCCGGTGGGGAATCGAACCCGGGGCCCCTTGGACCAGAGGTCAGCACGCTAACTATTCAGCTACGGAGCTGATCAATCTGCTGATGTACACATTGTACCCTCAGCGTCCTTGTGTTGCTATGGGGACATGTTTATTTTTCTTGTCAGTTGCGTCAGTTTTCCGTTGTGTAGAATTGCGGCTAGTAGTGCGTTTGTCACTTGTGTGCGTTGTGTACAGCTACTACAGGTTATGTTACTTAGCTGCCAGCTTGCATTCGGGAGATCGTGGATTCGAACCCCCAATGTTTAACCGTTTAACCATATCGGGATATTCATTTCGTGAGCGGGCAGATATAATTTTTAGGCATAGCCGCACGAATGGTAATAGACGCGTGGCCGTGCGGCTGTACCAAATGGCGTTTCCAGACCGCAGGCAACCGAGCCATCAAAACTTATCGTCGAGTTGCTGAAAAACGATCCTGAGTACCTCAAACTGTGGATCAAGGATAACCGAGAGTCGCTCCTACGCATTCTCCAGTCTGTCGAAGATCCAAGTATCAGCACAAAACAGTTGGCCAGAGCACAGTGCGAGTGGTTACGTAACTGTGAGCTTGTATTCGGGAGATAGTAGGTTCGAACCCCACTGTCGGCAGCCCTGAAAATGGTTTTCCGTGGTTTCCCATTTTCACACCAGGCAAATGCTGGGGCTGTACCTTAATTAAGGCCACGGCCGCTTCCTTCCCACTCCCAGCCCTTCCCTGTCCCATCGTCGCCATAAGACCTATCTGTGTCGGCGCGACGTTAAGCAACTAGCAAACAATTCCTATCCTCGCCGCTAGATGGGGGCTTCATTCATTCTATTCCTGACCCGGTCAAATGACTGGAAACAGGCTGTGGATTTTCATTTTTTTTCAGTTGGCAGACCAACTACATAATGTTGTATTGAAAATAGAAAAGTTACGATCGAAATTACAAGAGTGTTGAGAGCCGTATATCAACGCCGCGTATGTCAAGTTCAGCAGGCAAATTGTTTGATAAATAAATACTACAATTATGAGGCAAGACAAAGTTCTTTCTACAGACAGTAAATTATAGTGCAATTTATTGCAATCGATACTTGTATTAAAAAGGTACTCGTTATATGAAGTGAATTTAATATAATATTAAATAAGGACATGAATTGTACTACCACTTCCGGTGTGTGTGGTGTGCGCCATGGTTTGACAAGCTCATTCACCTGCCAGCCGTGACTCATTTACTTGCTTGAGGGACAGTCTCTAAGTCGACCTCAGAACACAGCGTTTCTACCTTGGAGCAACATCGCATAATACTGTGACTCGTTATACTAGCCATTGTATTGTCGCTAACAGACGTCAAAGTTATGAAGACTGCTAAAGTACGTATTTCCCTGTGATATTTGCCTAGCACCCACAACTAGACAACTTCATTAATATTTTCTGTATTAGTTTCAGCCACATTATTCAAGAGGACTTCGCCGTCCGATTGAACATGAGGACATTACCCATCGCCGAGTGGAACTTCAACTTCACCATGAGAGTTTAAACCCTGGGACCGCCGCCAACCACGTCAAGTTGAGAGGACACCGACCGTGGTCACAACATTGAGGGTTATAAATCATCGTCCAAAATGAAGGCGTCGAAAAGAGCTAAGTTGACACAAATTTCATACTGTTTGTGTTAAGTAGTTGGGTACTGTATTTGATTTTCCTGTAGTAGTGGAGTGGTATTAATCTTGTAGCTGTCACGTTCTCATATGTTCCTGTACACAGTCTTCGTGTACTTTTACTAATCACATGTAAATTAAGATTTTAGGATGGACTAATTTAACCGTCGTGATAGTGGTAATTATCCACGAATCTTTAATTTTGTTCAGTTATTCATGTGTGGTGAATAATTAAATCGAAATGTCGGTGCTTATCAATTTAGTGTAGGCTTGACTTGATGTGATATATGTTCAGCTCATCACAAGACTATAATTTATTTCGTTTTTAACTCGCCATGAAAAATAATATTTCGACTCCAGATCATATGCATTTAGAATTGTATGCGGGGTTTATGTCGGGGACATTACGAAGTCATGAGATTCGATGATAGAATTGATTCCACTCTTTTGAATCAAACTTTACGTCTATTGGAGTTCGACATCGGAAGAAACTCTTAATTTCTGATAGTGATATTGAGAGACAGGCTGGATCTTCAAATTTTAGACGTAGTGTTAGAGGATTTTCGTATGCGAAGGATATTTTACGTGGCGTTAAATATGAGTTTCATGACATCCTGGGTGGATCACGAATGTGTTCGAAGATATTTCATTGGGCCTGTTATTAGTGAGGCAATGATTAGTGAATTGTTTGTATAGTGTCTTCGCGGTATAAATGTTCTATTTTACGATAGACATATCGCAGAGGAATTCGATATGAGATTTACGTCATGATCATTGGGAAATATTCACTTATTCAAGAATATATGATTGTGAAGGTATTTAGATATCCTCAAATGATATTAAAGTGTTCTTAAACTACGTATGAGTGTGTAAGATCGTATATTCGATTCTTTAGTGTCCAGTTTCATTTTCTTTGGAGAGTTATGCGAACCTGTCGTTACTCCGTTACTTATTCATGATAGTTCGGAATGTTCTTAGAGATTGTTCTCCAACATTCGGTGACTTTCTTACCGAAATAGTACGTCTAAGTTAGAAGAGGCTGGTTTTCTTCCTTAAATCAGCGGACTTGTAATTATGTTAGTCGAGCGTTTGATTCGCGTGTTATGACTGTGTAAACATTGTAGATTAATGTAAATATTTGTCATTTCATGTGTGTTATTTAAGAGATAGTCAACGTCGTTTCACATTTCAGCGTTGCAGATCGTTCACTGTTTTCGTTACGAGAGCTGAGATTTTTCTTTAATTTTTATAGACCATTTGAATTAATATTTCACAACTTGAGTTTAAATATACGATTTAATTGGACTAGAAGTGATGATAGTCATGAACAGGTATTTCTTTTGCATCGATTCATTTCTAGAACGAATTATCACACCAATTATGTTAGCAATTATTCAATTGATATTTCAGCAAATTGAATTTTGATACGGTACGATTTTCTTACCGATTTTCTCGGTATTATCCAGATTTGGTCGAAGAAATACAGATATTTCTTAGAGTTAAATTAGATCAATTTGTTACGTTAAATCGCAAGAAGCAAATGTATTGCATTGATTGGTCTGTTAGGGTAAATAGGGCAAAATTTACGTGTACCATCCCCATATTGGTTTATATTTTCTTTTTGTACTTCAAAAGCATGAATTAAATTTTACAATAGTGATCATTTTCCATAATCACAGATAGTAAGGATGATAAACAGTATTTTGTTTAATAAATCATGCCGTTTTTTGAGTTTTATTAGTTTTCTTTCTTGTGCCAAATCCTACGTCATTTTTTCTTAAACTATTTGACGTTATTATTCGCTTAATCCTATATGACAAATCCTTATTGAGCACGTCTGAGGTGTCTCACTGTTCTACGACTGACGTTCTAACGGGTGCAAATGTGTGGGCTAGAATTGTTTGTGACTGTCTGGTAGGTCCATATGTTCTTCCAGCACGTCTTGACAGGCAATGCCTACCGGGATTTTATTGAGAACAGCCTTCCAACCTTGTGCAGGACGCGCCCTGGCAATACGATGAATTATATGGTTTATGCATGATGGGGTTTTAGCACATTTTAGTCACATTGTTCACGATGCGCCGGCTGATATTTACTATGGCCAATGGATAGGTAGGGGAGGGCCAGTTCCACGACCTGCCCGTTCGCCTTTGGGTTTCTATGTGTGAGGTCACGTAAAAAATCATGTGTTTATGAAACGGAAATTCCATGTGTAGAGACGCTATATCAACGTGTCATGGAAGCCTGCAAAGCCATCCAACACCGTGTGGGAACCTTTGAACGGGTGCGACAGTACATGATCCAACGAGTTCATGTGTATGCAGACGCACGAGGACATTTTGAACATTTTATTTTAGTTTTTAAGAGTTGAATACGAGCTGCTAATGTCAAGCGGTAATGTGTCAGTGTAAAGTGTTTTGTCAGTTATACGTCCTAAACGAAGCAGTGTTTGTAGCACATTTGCCCTTGTGTTAGTGCAAAGAGCCCTCCTTTTTTGTTTGTCTAAGTATTTCTCATATCTCCTGTATATAGCCATCGTAATGTGCAATTTGTAGTGTATACATAGCAAAGTAAAATAGTGAACCAAAACAGAATATGCAAAGTTTTTGAAGCACTGTAATATTTGGAAATAATCCTTGAAAGAATGAACACTCTTCTCTCACAAACAGCTAATACGACACCTTCCAATTTTCTAGACTGAGTAAAACAGTCCTCGTTTACTAAACGATGTGTGGTCTTCTATATTTACTTTTGCTGAACTTACGTGGATGGTTTGTATTCAAATTCAGAGTATATGTTGCTACCGCATAATTTTCTTTTGTGATAACCATGGAGTGAGCTTCCATTGCTTAATTTCCAATCTCGGTATGCAACATGTACCGAAAAGCATCCCTCATATCCATTGTAATAAAACTATTATTGGCTTTACTGAGGAAGTTATTTTACGGTTTTCGGAGGTGCCGAGGTGCCGGAATATTTGTCTCGCAGGAGTTCTCTTACGTGGTGATAAATTAACAGATACGAGGTTGTCATATTTGAGCACCTTCAAATGGTGCTGGACTGAGCCGATATCGAGCCCACAATTCTGAGCTCAGCAAACCAGCACCCAACCGTCTGAGCCACTCATCCCGGATCATATTCACTGTCGTTACTTGAGAAATACAGTATGTATGTAGTAAGTTGCCACTAATTTACAGGTGAGGGTACACACAATGAAATTGAACGTATGTTGTAATATAAAGTAGATGAAAATGAATATTTTCGTCATCTGAAGTAAGATCTCGAAGACAAGAGAAGTCTCTAAAAGTATGTCTCGTACCAGTAACAGAAAATTATTGTGCTATAGAACTTCATTTGAGTGTAGCTATTGATGTTTGTAGAACTGTTTACCAGAACGAGAATAGACTTTACGAGCGACTGCGATGTTTGTAAGACAAAGTAACTTCTGCTTTTTAGTATGAAGAGTTCGTGACAGTTTGAGAAGTTATTCGATATTATTTCAACACTCAGCTTGTCGTGAAGAAAACAAGTCAACCTTTTACATTTCTTTATTTCATCTTGTAGCAGTGTTTCTTATTTTTATTTCGTCTTAGTGTAGAGATGTCTTTGGTGCACTCCACTATGACATGACGGCAGTATTATTAAGTCCTCAGTACTACTGATATCTTAGTATGTATTGAAATCAAAGACGTTTGATTTTCCAAGAGAAGGAAAGAATGAAATTAGAATCAGTGTTACTCCAGAACTCTGTGCAAAAAGCCATTTGCTCATTCACCTTCAATTCAAATATAATGTTTACTTTAATTAATTATTTCTATTGAAAATGTCCTTGGGATGGACTTTAATTGCCAGTCCAATGGTGCAACGGTTACGAGATCTGCCTCACACCCTGAAGTTCCAGGTTTAATTCGTGGTCTATTCACTGTTGATGATTCAGAATATGGCCAATATTTCCATTTTAACAGTACCTACTATCTCCAGCATTTACAGTAACATGGCCTTTATTAATTAATATTATCATTTGTTACCATTGTTAAGCCACAGTGAGCAAAATATCACAAGACTATTGTCAATTTCATTTATTTTAAAATTAATTTTATGAAGAAACAGGGTCTCTCATATTAACTAGAACGTCGAAGCTGCGTTTTTACTCTCCCACACGTAAGCTGCAGTACGGAAAGCGCACGCATAGTTGTTGAAATTGCAAGTAGCAAGTACGTGTTCGACCTGACAAGCATCGGTCGCCAGTCTGAATCTAGGTTAACACAGTGAGACAATTATCATTGCAACACCGCATTTTTGTATGTAAAAGTTCTGGTTCCATCTTGATGGTCGTGCGAACAGTCATAACTCTCGCTATTGGTGTACAGAAAATACTAATGGTGTTTATGAAGTCCATCATTATTGTTACGGGGATACCGTGGTGGACAGAGGTGAAAGAAGGTGCTGGAATGAATGGGTCGACATTAGTAAGTCAAAAGATTAATTTAAAACTTTACAATTAGAGTTATATTTCCTTCTCCTTTTTTTGTTTCTTTTCAAAGATAGACTTTACAATTTTAGGTACCAAAATGTGCTTACAAGTTAGGCGATAACTTTTAGAAAATCAGAACAATCCACAAATGACAAATTAGCAACCTTGAGCTTACAGCTCCCTAATTACCAATGTTGCACGAGCACAACTGCTCCCATTAACAAACAGTGAAGGAGGCGGATCTCCCATTTTCTTTTTCACCAAGGTAAGAGCCTTCTTGCTCTACAAGTCTGTTCAGGAGACTACTATCTAAACATTACAACCGTATAGCATTCCAAAGGCACCATTCAACTTTTACATTCATACACAGAGCGTCTTTGCTCTGTACAATTTATATTTTAAAAGAAAAAAGGTCCAGGCCTATGAAAGGCACAACCTACATTTTACAATTCAAACAGCATTTACTGTCTTAGATAGTCAACAGTCTAACATATTAACTTTAAGGGAATGAAAATGTTTAACAGGGGAATCGCGTACCCATCCTACCAGGCCTTTGTGAAAAACAGGTTATGTTACTGGCCCAAAACTCAAAATAGTGAGGAGGCGGATACTTGCGCTTCTTGAAAATCGAAAAGGAAATTTAAAACCCTACTTGGGCTTATAGCCCGAAGTTACAGAGGCTAATCCTACACTACCGAGGTGACTAGATGGAGAGAATATTTAAATTACAAGGATTGCAAACTAAAAAAAGGTTACAAAATCATAGTCGTCTCAAAATCAAGATGAAAGAGAACGCGAGAGGGTATCTCACTCTCTATTCCCTGATTTCAGCTAAGTTCTTTTGGTTTGATTGAGATTTACATTAGAAGATTGAAATTTAGAAGTTTTGAAATTTACATTTGAACTTTGAATTTACATTTCAGAAAATTAAAGTTGCATAGTAAAGATCGGAAACCTTCCCTTCGAGCTAGCTTTCAAAGACTATCACTTAATAAAATCCGGACTGCCATTACCTTGAGATGGATGGCTTGATGATGGACGAGGCACCCTGTCTCCTTTGTAAACACGCACGCACACGCGCACACACACACACACACACACACACAATAGACTAGAGCGATTACAAACCCCCTGGTCGAAAATGTGCCAGCTTTTATACCCGAGAAAAATGTTCTAGAGAGCTCTGGGCTAAGGCCCGACACACCCCAATTCTTATTGGGTAATTAAATACTAGATGAAATTTGATTGGCTGAAAAATAAATATACAAAATTTTCTACTGGCGGGAAGAGATCGAAGTATTGTTGACTTAAACATACAAAAAACAAAGAATAATCAACTCAGTGTAGTAAACCTTAAAATAAAAGAATACTTAACGGTTTTAATAATTGCTCTTCACACCGGAGGGCATAACATAGTTTGTAGTAGACATCTGTTGGCAGAAGTTCAGACTTCTTGCGCTAGTTGTTGCGAGTTTTAGATTTAAGGTGGCATTTTCCAAGGCGCTGTGCTGTTAGTGCAAGGCGAATACTTGGACCAATTTTTTCGAGACGACAGTAAATGCAGAGAGGTACGAAGATGACATCAGTTAACGGAAGAAGAAAAATCGCATGAGTGGTTTCTACAAAACTCAACTCATGTTCATACAGAAGTTTCCCTTTTTACAATCTCGGAAGTGTTTGTAGACAGTGTGATCAGTGCTGGTCTATTTCCCCCTCGTTCTCCAGATCTGTGTGTGATTTGTACTTTTGGGATAAACTGAAATAGTGTATCGGACAAATTCTCACACATTAGAGGAACTGAAAAAAATTACGAATGGAATCAGAAACATTACGGTGGCAGAACTTACTCGCGTCAGCCAGAATGTAGTTACCAGATACAATGTATGTATAACTCAGGAAGGAAGACACTTCCAGTATACTTTATAAGGTAAGATTTCATATAAGATTGTACACACGCTAAGCAGGGCGGCCGCGCGCGACGTAAGTTGGGCTGGGGCAGCTGCCGTAGCGCAGAGTACAAACACCGTGCGTTCGGTCTGAGTTTATACGAGAAACCTTGTATATGTCATACTAGCAAGATACCCGTGCTTCGCTACGGTATTATACTGAAATTAATAATTGAATGCTTATTGTTTTAGATATATAATCCGCCGAAATTCGCGATCTGACTCGTTTTCTGCAAGAATCAACCAAAATTCCCGATCTGACTTGTTTTCTATTAGATTACGGCATGTTTCCTCCCATTTTTCAATCTTCTTTTCCAGCAATCGATTTCGTACTTCCCGGGCTAGGCTCAGTATTCCTCCCGGTCAGTTGGGTCCGTAAATCTTTGCCATCTTTTCCTAAAATCATTTTTAATATGGATAAAATCCTTCAGGACATCCGGCGTGGTGTCATACTGGGTGCCTAGGCGGCACTGAACCCGCGGCCGGACTGCATTCTTAGTCATTACCCGTCCAGGAGCCGTTTCCAGCGCGGTCCGCACATTTGACGACGGTCCGGAACATCATCATTATTATTATTATTATTATTATTATTATTATTATTATTATTATTATGTGTTGCTGGAATGGATGATGACAGGGAAAACCGGAGTATCCTTAGAAAAACCTGTCCCGCCTCCTTTTTTGTCCAGCACGAATGTCACATGGAGTGACCGGGATTTGAACCACGGAATCCAGCTGAGAGAGGGCGGCGCGCTGCCGCCTAAGCAACGGAGGATCCTTATAAGTACATTAAGAACAGTAAAATCAATTGGTCTCACCTCCTTCTACACCCCACCGCCGTTAAGTTTATTTACAGCCACCCCCCTCTCCCCCCCAAAAAATTAAAAGAAGGCTTGTTTCTTTATGTTTAAAGGAGATTCCAAACACCAATGTTCACGTTTATTACCTTCAATTTTGAGATATCCCCATAAAAATAATTTACTTTCTTCACTTCATTTCACACTACTCCCCCCCCCCAAGTGAATTTTCCCACAAAAAAATACTTGTTTCTTTAATAGTAAAGGATCTTCTAAATAAAAATTATCACGACTCTAACTTCTTCAGTTTTTGATTTATGTGTCCTCATGAAAGGAATTCGACTCCTTTACACTCCCGCCCTCCAAGATGGTTTCCCCCCAAAACGCGTTTTTCTTTGTTTTTAAAGGAGATCCAAATACGAATTTTCACGTCTGTAACAACTTTAGTTTTTATTAGATGTATGTATTCTCACACAATTAAGTCAATTAATTTTTCAATTCTTTCACACACACACACACACACACACACACACACACACACACACACACACACACACACACACACACACACACACACACACACACCTTCATTGGATTTTCCGAGAATACGTGTTTCTTTATTTTTAAAGCAGATTGCAAATATCAAATTTCACGTCTGTAACATCTTCATTTTTGAGTTATCAGTAGCCTAATTAATAGAATTCAACACCATTTTCAGTCACTTTTACCCCCCCTGCACCCAAGTGGTATTTCCGAAAACTAAAAATACACGTTTCTTTATGTTTAATAGAGATAAAAATACCATTTTTCACTTCTGTAACATGTTAATTTTTTGAGATAAACTGTAAAAATTCTCATTTTAAAATTTAACCCCTTTTGAGTTCCCCTTGAGTGGAGTTTCCAAAAACAAATCACCTATGTTTCTTTACATTTACAGGAGATTCCAAACACCCAATTTTTTACGTCTGTAACATTTTACGTTTCCAAGATATTCTGTAGATATAGTCTTTCAAAAATTCACCCCAATTTGTCACTCCTGTTTAACCGCCATTAATTGGATTTTCCAAAAACTAAAAAATACCTGTTTCTTTATTTTTAAAGGAGATCCCACATACAAATTTTCAGTTATGTAATATCTTTCGTTTCTGAGATATATGTATCTTCATTAAAGGTATTCAACCCATTTTTCACCCTTTGACACCCCTCCTATTGGGATTTACAGGAAACAAAAAATACGTGTTCCTTTATTTTTAGAGGAGATTCTAACTACCAATTTTTACATCTGTAAATTTCAAAGTTTTAAGATGTACACACACTCATTTTAAAAAATTTACCCTCCCCCCGTTTTACCCCACAATATTTGGATTTTCCATTAACGAAAAAAAACGTGTGTTTATTTATTTTTAAAGGAGATTCTAAATACCAATTTTCACATCTATAACCTTAAAATTTTTTGAGATAGGCACACTCATTTTAAAGTATTACTCCCTTTTCACCCCCCTTAATTGGATTTTCCAGAAACAAAAAAATACGTGTTTCTTTATTTTTAACGGAGATCCCAAACACCAATTTTCAGGTCTGTAATATCTTCAGTTTCTTATATATAAGTAGCCTCATTAAAGGCATTCAACCACTTTTTAGCCCCTTTTCACTCCTCCTATTGCGATTTTCCGAAAACAAAAAAATACGTGTTTCTTTATTTTTAATGAAGATTCTAAATACCAATTTTTATATCTGCAAACTTTAAAACTTTTGAGATATAGATTCACTCATTTTAAAAATTCACCCCCTTTTCACCCTCCCATTAATTGGATTTTCCAAAAACTAAAAAAATACGTGTTTCTTTATTTTTAAAGGAGATCCCACATACAAATTTTCAGTTATGTAATATCTTTCATTTCTGAGATATATGTATCCTCATTAAAGGTATTCAACCCATTTTTCACCCTTTGACACCCCTCCTATTGGGATTTACAGGAAACAAAAAATACGTGTTTCCTTATTTTAAAAGAAGATTCTAAATACCAATTTTTACATCTATAAACTGTAACAGTTTTGAGATATAGATACACTCATTTTAAAAAATCACCCCCTTTTCACCCCCCCATTAATTGGATTTTCCAAAAACAAAAAATACGTGTTTCTTTATCTTTAAAGGAGATCCCAAACACCAATTTTCAGGTCTGTAATATCTTCAGTTTCTGAAATATATGTAGCCTCATCAAAGGCATTCAACCCATTTTTCACCCCTTTTCACCCCTCCTATTGCGATTTTCCGAAAACAAAAAAATACGTGTTTCTTTATGTTTAATGAAGATTCTAAATACCAATTTTTACACCTGCAAACTTTAAAAGTTTGGAGATATAGATTCACTCATTTTAAAAATTCACCCCCTTTTCACCCTCCCAGTAATTGGATTTTCCAAATACAAAAAAATACGTGTTTCTTTATTTTTAAAAGAGATCAAAAGTACCAATTTTCAGGTCTGTAATATCTTCAGTTTCTGAGATATAAGTACTGGTATACTGATTAAGGGCATTCAACCCATTTTCCCCATTTTCACCCCTTTTCACCCCTCCTATTGGGATTTTCTGAAAACAAAAAAATACGTGTTTCCTTATTTTTAAAGAAGATTCTAAATACCAATTTTTACATCTGTAAACTTTTAAAGTTTTGAGATATAGATACAATTATTCTAGACAAAATAAAACGTTAGAGGAGCCCCAATTAAGACAGGTTGGTAGTTATTTCTTTCCTCACGTGCTTTACCCCCTGCGGGTGGGGGACGCACATGTAGAATACACCCGCGGAAACCCCTGCCTGTCGTAAGAGGCGACTACGAGGGGCGACCAAGGGATGATTGAATTAGAACCATGAAACTACTCTTGATTCGTACCATCATGCGGGGAACACCATGGGTTGCATGTACTTGCGAGTAGTATCACTAAATTGGTACGAAATAGGTTTGTGATTAGTTGCAGTAAAAAGCCTGGCCTGATGGATTCCAGTACCCGTGCGTTGTACCCATGTGGGCAACACTGCGGGTCTGGGCGTAGCCTGTGAGTTGTACCGCTATATGAGCGACACCGTGGATCAGCGTTGCCTGTTATTAGTACCCACTATGTGAGGAACACCACGGGAATACCGGCGCCCGTGACTAGTACACCTAGGTGAGGAGCCTTACCGGTTTGCGTTGGCTATGAGTGGCGCCATTGTGTGAGAAACACCATAGGTCTGCGTTCCCTGTACGAATTGCAATACTTGTCAGTAGTACCATCTTGTGTGGGCCACCGCGAGTCTTCGCTACTTTTGATCAGTACCCCAAAATGACAAATACCATGGTTCTACTTTACTCGCGACATGTACCATTCTGTGGGGCCTTAGACGTGAATTTAACACCCCTTCAGACATCAAGCATCATTGTGCTTTATAAATGGTCCCTTGGTCAGTAATACTCTAATTAACTACCTTCTTTTTGAGTCTGGTCCACTGTTTTTGTTTGTTTGTTTGTTTGTTTGCTTGTTTGTTTGTTTGTTTGTAGGGTTCATGTCCATCCATTCATTCTTCATGACATTTTTTATTTTATTTTAGTCAGTGGATGAATTTGAATTTTTTGTTATTTCATTTCGTACCATTAGGGCCCGATGACCTCGATGTTAGGCCCCTTTAAGCAACAAGCATCATCATCATCAACCTCACTTGCTTACGGGTAAAGGAAGATCTAGGATCATACGCTCTGAAATAGAGGCAAGTGAACGTCTGAACGTCAGCAGGAAGGGTAAGCAAACATTGCCAGGTAACGAAAGAGGTGAACGAAGTGTGATAAATCTGACAAAATGAGATTTTGAAAATACGCAGAAATGTCAGTCGCTTTACATTTAAGGAGGATGTTGCAGTTGTATGTTTAACCACACGACATCCTAAATCACAGTTAGGTTATGAAACATGAAACATATTTCCTTCAGTCTTTAGGGCTCACGAAACGTCATGATCCGTCACAAATTGGAAGTCAATCTTTGGCATGAATAAGCTTCACTTGTTTTGCCGTTTGAAAATAAAAAGAGAACTCAAACGAAGCAGAACGATCAAGGAGACGCTCATATACTATTTCAGTCACAAAACCATATTACTTTACTATCCGTTCGTTGAATCTGAATTAAAGTTTTGAATTGGAGGGTCGGTTTCTATCCAAACTGTAATTGTTCTTAACCCCTTTATCACGGCCTACGATTATTGGACGACGTTGTTCGTACATCCTGTAGGTTTTTCTCTTTCAGGGACATATTTCTTGGTCATTTTATAATGTATTTAATTTTTACAGCCTTTAATTTGAATTTCTTGTCAGCTGTTTAAACAATTCTTTTAAGTGCTATTTCTTTCTCATGAAACTGACTTGTTTAATGTTTTCGTTCACTAGTTTAAATTTGGAAACTTAATGACATGTTGAGCTATTGAAAAGTTCACGTTGTTCATTATATTCGAGACAATACTGAAAATGACGACTTCTAAACAAATCTTATTTACCTTCCGTCCTCTCTCAATTGACTCGTATACTCTGCTAACCCAGTCAATATTCTTACGATCAAATAACTGTCCTCTGATTACAAAAATAATGAAGAAAGTATGGATGTTGGGGAAGGGTATTAAAAACCAAAATTGTTGCAAGTTGATAAACTCGTGTAGTAATGGAGCCACAAAGAAACTTCGAGAGCTAAATAAACAGAGAAGATGCTGCGTAACACAATACGCTCTGTGACGAAGCATGGATCTAATAATGGAGAAATATAACGAAAGAAGATTCTAATAAATGAGAGGAAAGTAATGATAGGCCTAAGAAGTGCACCAAATACGCTCCTGTTTGGCTGGATGGCACAACTCAGGAATGAGACCGTCAGAAAGACTTGAGGAGAATTTAATTCTCCGAGGTGCCCGACTTGAGACACATGTAATAAAAAGAAACAAGTTCACATGCAAAACCTTGATGTAAAGCGAGATGTTTTATGAAGGTTAATACTCACTGTAAGGAAGGTGCGGAGAAGACGTTTAAAGTTCCTATTAACATGACCCTAGGAAACTTCATCTGCCTTGAAATTATTAGGGTGGACGTTGTTAAATATGCAGCTAGAACTGCGACTGAGAGTGAAGACCGAAGAAAACTACATACTACCTTTCAAGAAGATCACTGTCTGAGATTTGAGGGAACGGTGTGTTTTCATTAGAAAAAAAAAATGCTGTCGTTGCTACTTACTTTTGATCCAGATGTATCGTAGTTATCTGCCCTGTGTACATGCTGTGTGAAAGGGGTTCAATGGTATTTCACTTAGAAATGATGAGAAACTTTTGATTTCTTAATCAAAATAGGAATGAAGAGTAACACATTTTAATATACAGAGAGTTTCAAATCGGGTGTCACATCTCTTTGACAGTGCATCCTGTGCAATGTTATTTCTAGTAGCTTGTGAGATCAATAGTCCCCAGCTGACTGGAACATTGCTTCTAATTACTTGTTTCAGACTCATTCTGTCGTCTTGTCTGTCCGCTCCGTTGACTTTTGGCTCCGTAAGTATGTTTCCCCAAGATCTAGAGACTGTTTCTTTATAGAATCCTTTATCGTTCTTCCCTTTTCTTCACCCAGCATCCTCACGGAACTAATGACCAGAACTCTTTCAGTTATTTCTACAGTCATGGAACTGATCACGTTAAATCAATATCATTTAAGACGACTCATCAATAAACTACAAATTTACAGAAACAGAGACAAATTAGTAGAAGCAGTGGAGCTGTGAATGATGCCAATTGTATAGAACTCGCACCTTACCGATAAATTGAAACTTTAATTACATTCAACCGAAATCTGGTTCATAGTTACAGCACAAATCTCGAAGTCAATCGATATATTAATTCAAGAAATATTGGTTAACCATTTTAATAACTTTACTATGTTGCTAGCAGGTTGACGACACAGTTAGGGTTAGGGAAAATAGGATTGAAAACGGTGATCATGGTCACAATTACATCCCCAGCATTTGTCTAGTGTGAACGTGGAAAAACATGGGAAACTATATTCACGGCTGCCGATATTGCGATTTAAACCCACTATCACCCACATCTTTCAGCTAGAGTTGCGCGGCTCATACCACACAGCTAACAAGCTCGGTTTATTCACGTTTAATTATATCTATTCTGAATTTTCAGCATTATTCGTAATTGAGTGTTCTGTAATGCAACGATCGTAGATTTCTTAGTTCTTTAGTCCTTCATTTGACTCATAGGACCCACCGAAGCTGGTTCATACTCACATGCTTTTGCAATGTGTTCATTCCTTCATTCACTTGGTATTTTATCATTAGCTGGTTGCAATCAGAGGCATACCGACTGAACAATGAAAGGCGAAGTAGTCTGCGAGTCTCTTTGTACTGTATGTATGTGAATGTAGCTATATACGAGTATAAATATAATTGATAATCAATGATCTTAGTCTAATAGCACTCAAGGAAAATTTATTGACATGTAATCACTGCTAGGGATGTGTTACATTATATTCTCGATCACCAGATTTCGCATAAACATTAAACGTATGACGTAAATATTAACCACACTGTATTTTGAAATAGAAGTGTCAGAGAAGCCGGTGATTTAGGGAAATCCTCTACACCTTAACTTTTTATACCAAATATATCACGAGGATTGAATCTGGGATTACTGTACTGACTCACGTAGCGGCTTTTTGTTCTTTCTTTTACATCGCACTTACACAAGTCTTATCTATGACTATGGAATGGGGCAGGGCTATAATTCGTTATTATTGGATTGCTACCGGACTCGAGACCGTTTATGGTCATACAGACAGCCTGCCATTTAGCAGCGAACGCAGAATTCTTGTGGACGGTGTCTAAGGCTGAGTTTGTTGGGTGAAGTCTAATGCGCCATTAGGAATCTATGAGATGCGAACAAAAGTGACACGCAGAACTAAGATTCTTGCGTTCCGTTCAAAAATTGTCAATCTTAACCGGAACCGAACCCGTGAAATTGGTTGGGATCATGAATTTGACAATACCACTGATCCACCGAGGTAGCTACAGAGATAGATTATCCTGACGTTCTAGGTCCAGTAATTCTATTTGATAAGTGCGGCCAGTATCCAGTATTCGGGAGATAGTAGGTTCGAACCCCACTGTCGTCAGCCCTGAAGATGGTTTTCCGTGGTTTCCCATTTTCACACCAGGCAAATGCTGGGGCTGTACCTTAATTAAGGCCACGGCCGCTTCCTTCCCACTCCTAACCCTTCCCTGTTCCATCGTCGCCATAAGACCTATCTGTGTCGCTGCGACGTAAAACAACTAGCAAAAAAAAAAAAAAAAATTTGAATATTTCATAATCACAGGAAGGTATCAGAGTTAAACACAAATCGTCCTACACACAGTATTTAGGACCACCAAACCAAACTCCATGGCGCAACAGTTCCGAAGGGCCATGGCCTACCAAGCGACCGCTGCTCAGCTCGAAGGCCTGCAGATTACGAGGTGTGGTGTGGTCAGCAACCCAGATCAGAAAGATGAAATTCCTTGAAAGTAGTTCCATACCCGATCATGGGTACTTTCCATGTGCCTATTGTTTTTCTAACTTTCCTTGCGTTTTTCCACAACGTTTTTAGGGTGAAATGGCGCTTCTTGAACAGACATTCTTCACTTATAAAAATCATTTTACACACGTTGATACGATCGGGTATGGAACAGTCTCTGAATATTATCTTACAGAACATTTGCCCACTGTTAGTAAAAATTATACTGGGGGTGCAGGAAACTGGCTTTCTATCTAGTCCGATGAATGTTTGATGGGCGAAAAATCAGGTGAGCGGGCAGGTTGACGAAGTACTGAAACTGAAAATACCCGAGCTCTGTGCTGAGGAGGGTTATCTTGCTGAAAACTAGTTACTAGGCACTCAGCCAGGAAGGGTAGCATAGGGCCGCATGAATTATTCAACGTACACCTGTGAAGACAATGCCAACGGCGATTGTATATGGCAGCTCCCCAGATCATCAATCCAGTTACAGGTATGTGTAACATGTAGGGCAGTGAAAAACAACGTGTAGATTCACTCACTCATAAGAGTTCGGCCTTGCTCAATATATCTACGTCTAGACGTGTTCAAAGCTTCCTACTGAGCACTGTCAATAAGCATTCGAAATAATCATCCGAAAAGACGCTCAACTTCACTGAACAAATGAGTCTACCGATCTGTCCATGCTGTCTGACCGCTATGAAGAGAACGAGTCTGGGCAGAATCAAACAGCTAGGAAACTCAGAAGTTTAAGTGACTCACTCATTGGTATACGGTTGCTACATGCTAACTCGACACAGCCTTCTTCTTTGTGCCATCATTAAATAAAACGCTCGTAAAGCCCACACGTGAAGCAGAAAAATCAACTCAAAATTTGATCACCTACTGAGTGAACTGGGAGACCGAGCTTTCTGTTCGAGTTTCAAGTTTAGGCAGACGCACACAGCTCACTGTTCAAATGTCGTCCACTTCGACTGAACAGCAATGAGTCTCGTTCTGATCAGTCTAGAGTCGGTCATTCATGAGTCTGCCTCTGTTCGTTCTCGCAGCAAGCTCGTTCTCTAGCTAAACTAGCTGACCAGTAGAAGTGACGAGGTACAATCTGACTAAATGAAATCAGAATGGCTCATTGCACGCATCTAGTGCCCTGTAAAATTAGGCAGTGACCATAACATTCAGCTGGAGTCCTCCAAACACTGGCTCGCTTAATTGCGGCCAGTGTCCAGTATTCGGGAGATAGTAGGTTCGAACCCCACTATCGGCAGCTCTGAAAATGGTTTTCCGTGGTTTCCCATTTTCACACCAGGAAAATGCTGGGGCTGTACCTTAATTAAGGCCACGGCCGTTTCCTTCCCACTCCTAGCCATTTCCTGTCCCATCGTCGCCATAAGACCTATCTGAGTCGGTGCGACGTAAAGCAACTAGCAAAAAAAAAAAAAAAATTAAAATAAAAAAAATTCCAAACACTGGCACGCTGTTACCTACTCCCAAAGGGAAGCGTGATTCGCCGCTAAAAGCTATACATGGTAATCTACGTTCCTCTCGACTGACACCACTTCAAACGAAGGTGGCGGGGTCGTAACGTGAACGGCAGGAAACGTAAATATAATCGAGACCGCTGATTTGCCAGGGCTAGGCGTTGAGTTGTGTTTCTGGTAGAAGTAAAGTGGTCTAGTGAAGCTTTTACATGGTTCAATGATGGACGATGGTGATGGTGATTATCATCTTAAGAGGACGTAACGACGACATAACTGCCGCCTCTTAATTCTAGTCAGAAGATAAAATGAAGAGGTGTGACACTTCGAAGAATGAAGGTATCGGAAAGAGAAAGAGAAGAGACCTGAAAGACGTGGAACATAAAGTCTCGCAAACCTTAGGTCTATACCGCCGGAGTCGGAAAGTGAGATAGAGAACATGAAAGTAAGAATATTACATAAGTGGAAGCAATGCCTAACTCAACTACGAGCCCTGTAGTCGCCCTATCGCACTCTCAAGTTGAGAGTTATTGGGGTTTACTTCTTTCAATCACTTCTAACGACACACAGTGCATACTGTGGGTATAATCATACCATATCCGTGTGAAAGTGCATGGTTAATATGGAAATCGTTGGATTTTGTTCGTATCTACTTGATGTTGCAATAACTCTCCATCCTAGTGGTCTGTCGAGGTCGATATAAACTGTTTCGATGTATATGACGGAAATTAGGCTCGCCGTCCATCTTGTATCTTGCAGCTCAAATATACAGCTTCCCTCAATCTCCAGCAGTTATTTGTACTGATGTTCTATGCGTCTTCTGCACATGCTCATTGTATCACGCATGCCACATCGCAATACTTTCTTGAGGTCTATAGAAGCAATTCGAAGAGAGACTGAAACATCTTCGTATGATGTATGCCTATGCGCCATCGTGTGAAACTTTGATCGTTTACATATCTCCATTGATGTAGTTATTTACCAATGTTAACCATTACCGATTAGTTTTACATAGTCCATAAATCCTTATAACCATCACTACATAAAGCCGATCATTTTCATAAAATTATTGCCAATTAATAATTCTGTTTACTTCACACGAAATGTCATTGTATTAGAGTTCTGCGTTAATGGTTGATCTAAATTTGAGTAAATTTCAATGAGGATAATGCTAGCGCTGTACATACAGGTTGTTCACGAGTGCAAGGATCTTTTTTTGGGGGGGGGTTCTATTCTATAAACTTATTAGACAAGTTGCTACTGTATATGAGCACTTAGAATTTTAATATACGGTACATTGCTGTTCATAAATATTCGAACTCATAAGTCAGTTATGATAATCGTCAGATTTCCAAAGGATGTCTCTTTAGTACATTGCACTGAAGAAATTATTTACATTTTACTGTCACATTACAAAATATTCAGAATATATCAGTGAACAGTGTGTCCACCCGTAGCTTGCATGACCGTCTGCAATTGAATCAAATAATGCTTAAAGGTGTCTTGTGGAACAGCCACCAACGTATCATTCACCCGTAGGCGAAGTTCAAAAAACCTTGTAATCAAACGATTTTAATGAACGATGCATTGTTTGATCATGTCCAAACTTTTCAATAGGTGAAACATATTTTTTTCCTTTAGGAAGGCAAGTATGGTCGTCAATATGTGTGGCCTGGCCTTTTATCGTTAAAATAAGAGCTAGGGACTGGTCTCCAAAACTGGAAGTCATACGTCTCAGAACGTCACTAACATAATCAGCACAATTGCTGGTGGTACGAGTTCGTATTGTAAGTGATTTGTTGTCTATTCATTGTGTGAATGAAGTCCTGATGATTAGATTGTCGTCAGACAGGGATGCGTTCAGCGTGTTCTGCTGAAATGCGGCGCGGTTAATCGGAAACACTGTGTTCTGCTATTTCCTCTTTCATCCACACACTTTACATTTCGTTGCGCATTAGACTACGAATGTTGAAATGGCTAGTCAATGGTAGCATTTGAATACGACAACAATCATGTATATGATATTGGATAATGTATTATCGTTTATCAGTATTTGAATTCTGACTTCGACCGAGCTCGATAGCTGCAGTCGCTTAAGTGCGGCCAGTATCCAGTATTCGGGAGATAGTAGGTTCGAACTCCACTGTCGGCAGCCCTGAAAATTGTATTGCGTGGTTTCCGATTTTCACACCAGGCAAATGCTGGGGCTGTACCTTAAGGCCACGGCCGTTTCCTTCCCACTCCTAGCCCTTCCCTGTCCCATCGTCGCCATAAAACCTATCTGTGTCGGTGCGACGTAAAGCAACTAGCAAAAAATAAAATTAAAAAAAATTAAAAAAAAAGTCTGACTTCACGAGACAGAGCGGTGTTAGGACACCATTACATCACAGTAACATTTGTCAAAGCCAAAATATCCTGAACATTCTCTCCGTGAGGTACACACATGTTGCTCTTGTGAATGCTATCATTGGACGATAGATCCCATAAGTTCAAGCATAGGACGAGAGTGCCTAATCAATCGTGATACTCAGGCGACCATTTCTCTACTTAGAAATTTTGATCAAATAAACATATATTAATTTACCGACAATCTATTTGCCTCTACACCAAAAATCAAATGGTTCTTAAAGTATTACCATACCCATTCCAGCCTGTATATTCACAAATGTTCCTAAGAATTCTACTTAAGTCTTCACGAAAACATACATGCTCATCAATTAAGGTGAGTACATGAGGTAAAAACTTGAGATATTGATATGACACTTCCAGATCATGCAGAGTGGACATGTTCTTACCTGGAGGAGTATAAGACACGGCCGTCCTGGAAAAGCCGTACAAATTTGTTCGGCGTTGTGATGGTATGAAGATAACTTTGTTTACCGTTGTAGAAGTACGTGTCAGGCTTCCAGATGCGTTGCAACATGGAGATGCTGAGCGCTAACGTCTCTTTGTTGCCCTGGAACGCCAAACGGCGATCAACCCAAGACTGACGGAAGTAGCAGTCCATCGAGTATGTCTGGAAACATATATAAGTGCATACTAAAACATATGTGATACAAGGTTAAATATTTAAATGAAAACACTCCTACATTACGCTACCTTGAATGTTTCACAGTTAATTTCTAAATATTGACATGCTAAACAAAGGTATGGTTTCCTAAATCATTTAGATTTGAATATAGAAGGTAAGACACTGAAATACTAGGGCTGTGGAGTCTTTCTTATAGATGTGTATTGTGGGATGTTATGACAACGATTGTGATAGAAGAAATAACGTTAAAACCTTTAATTTCAAAGGTAGGATGTTTTGAACATATTCTAGTCCGTTCAATATTAATACTAACAATTTCAATACAACTGTACAGTTATTGACATAAACATATTTTTGAGCTGGATCTCATCCGAAAGGTTGTGTAACGAAATAGTGTTATGCAACAGAATGTGTGATGGAAGTGTAACCTAGCAATTGTGCAGATGGTCATCTGAAATTAGCAGCCAGTGATGGATGACCATGGCTGAGATATATACGTACTCTATAAGGCATATTTATCATTTGATTTTCCCTTAGGGAAATTTGTGATTATTGTTTAGAAAGTTCTGTTAAATTTTGCTAATGCCTTTGTATTGTATTCTGATTTGTTGAGCTCTGCACCAAATTAGGCTAATTTATTTTCTTTGCAAACAGACAAACAAACCCATGGAACGTACTGCCAATTAATGATCTTGGCCTGCTGGTACCCAGTCAAATTTCCTAAAGATAGTGGGAAGCCACGTTGTCAGCCATATTGCTTGTCTTTCATGATGGGGTCAGCAACCTCTCGTATCGGACAGCTCGTAAGTTGGTCGCACAAGTCTGAGTGAACCACATTCCAATCCTCAGTCCAGGATTAAAACATTAGACGAGTGGGAAATTGGGCCCGGAGCATCAAAGCAAGAAACAACACGCTATTTTTATACCATTCCATTCACTAATCTTTACTCTCTGCAAAAATAATTAGAATTTACCCATTTTAAGTGAAATAAACACAAATTTTCTACCATTAGAATATGTATGCTTACAAGAAATTTTGTTTATTATACCAATGAAGCGCCTTAGGACTGAGCAGTGATCGCTTGGTAGGCGGATTATTTGTTTGGTATGCCAGAACTATCGGGCGTTGAGATGCTGAGATCTGCTGAACAGTTTGCTGTTCTCTCTTTCGTCGGGCCATGTAGGCTGTCGAGGTTCCATTCAAGTAGATGGAAAATGAGCTCCTTTGTCGCAGAACATCGCAAGGAACGAATTCACATAATTGGTGCACAGAGCTCCAGATAATTGGTTTGTTACGGAGGAAATGATATCTGATGCAATTAAATGTCTGATAATGAGCTACAAAAAATGATTTTGGTCCGGTACATTTAAGGAGTGGAGTCGTTAAATCTTGAGTATGTTATACTACAGAGATAATTAAAAGGAAAATCACTTTCTCCTTCTCTATCTTTTGAATATTTGTGACTCAACATTTTGCTGCAGTGAGCAATTAACAATTTTATTCCACAAAGAATCCATCGTTTCAGCCTTTGTTCTGCTCAGCTCCTCTCTTGAAATTGAGTGGAAAAGGAGTCATTAGACCTGATTTAGAAATGTCATTTTGTTTCCGGGCACGATCTAGGAATCTAAGGGTTTTACAAATACAGTATTCAATCTTATTGCAATGACATAAATACTTGGGTATTTTAGGTTAAACTGGCATCAATATGTATAAAATTACAAACATATTTTTAAGAATATCAACAATAATCAATTTCAGCTTCCTCTGTGGATTAGTGAAAGGGTGTCAGTCTTCTGATTACAAGATTGCGAATTCAAATATTGCAGAAATAGCTGGATTTTCGAGGGAAGGAAAGGACTTTCGGCACACCATATCGTGCGGCTTTGGCAAGTGGAACATCTCTGGTGATGAGCCTGTGTTATCCGACAGCTATATATTGCCTAGTACAGTTCCAGTTTCTATGTCGTGGTAGAGTCTAACGGAACATCGATATTGACTCGCAGCCGGCCTAAAATTGCGTCGCGATAATTATTATTTACTGAAGTGAAATGAGTAATTCCGGACACATACCCTATCTTTTGTCTATTGAAGTACTTAGTTGCCAGTGTTTCTAACAAGAGTACTGCTTCTCGCAAGTTGCTTTACGTCGCACCGACACAGATAGGTCTTATGGCGACGATGGGAGCGGAAAGGGCTAGGGGTGGGAAGGAAGCGGCCGTGGTCTTATTTAAGGTATAGCCCCGGTATTTTCCTAGTGTGAAAATTGGAAACCACGGATAACCATCTTCAGGGCTGCCGACAGTGGGGCTCGAACCCACTGTCTTCCGATTAGTACTGTTTCTTTATAACAGTGTATTTACTAGTCTGGATTAGTATTTTATAAGGTTACTAGTTGTGGTGCCCGTCGTAGACGGGACACCTAGGATGTGCACGATTATATTTTTTGTCCATCCCTCATATTGTTCCTCAGATTCTGAGTCACATAAGTGGACATGCCTTTCACTGTCAGAGGCCTCTCGTGACGTACTCGCTTCCTTGCTCTCTGTGGCCCTTTGCAGTTTCGTATTGTTTTGTATTATTGTTGATCTTGATTTGATCTCTTCCTTCCGGCATAACATAAAGCCAAGTAAACTTACAAAAAATACAGACAGATGTACAAAGCCTTTGGAACGTTGACGGAACGATCTCCATATTAACTCTCTTTATAGTCTATAGAGTTAGTTACCAACTCTTCGAATTAACCCCTCACATGACTGCCACCAATACTTACCTTATTGTTGGCTGCATCTTAAAAAGACAAAGAACAAAAAATGCCATGAGCTATTTTCTTGTAAAACCAACCATAAGAGTGATACATCGATTGTTATGCTTAGGGCCCTTCTGAAGCACCCACCCACCTGAAATTTTTTAAACAACTTATAGCTAAAATCAGAATCGACCTTATTCTAAAGTGAAATCGCAAGTTTCGTTAAGATCCACTCATCCATTTTCCCGTGATGCTGTGACAGACAGACAAATATCAAACTGAACTCGATATGGATCATTACAATGACATCAGTATTCTTTTCAGAATATATTTCCAACAGACTAGAATGTAGCGTTTAAAAGCAATGCTTTCATATGTAATGCTCGATCAAATGATAAACGGCAGAGTTTCTCACTTTCTACGAACAGTGCTGTGCTGGCGTTCTAACAGAGATGGAATTACCCGGCTACAAACTTCGGTGAACATTGCTCTGGCGTTTTCGGTTTAGTGTGCACACTATCCTTTCCAATCAGAGCCTCATAGTGGCCATCGATTAGCTTCAATACTCTGATGAACCAGTATGTCACTTACCAGTAATTATCGGGACATACACTGTAGGTCATATGAAATTTGTGGTATCTCCCGAACTTGTGGTAATGTTTTAACAAGTGTCGATGTATAACAATCAATCAATCAATCAATCAATCAATCAATCAATCAATCAATCAATCAATCAATCAATCAATCAATCAATCAATCAATCAATCAATCAATCAATCAATCAATCAATCAATCAATCAATCAATCAATCAATCAATCAATCAATCAATCAATCAATCAATCAATCAATCAATCAATCAATCAATCAATCAATCAATCAATCAATCAATCAATCAATCAATCAATCAATCGGTCGGTCAACAATGACCTGCATTTTGGGGCAGTCGCCCAGGTGGCAGGTTTCCTATCTCTTGTTTTCCTAGCCTTTTCTTAAATGATTGCAAAGAATTTGGAAATTTGTTGAACATATCCCTTGGTAAATTATTCCAATCCCTAATTCCTCTACCTATAAAAAAATAATTGCCCCAATTTATTCTCTTGAATTCCAAACTTATCTTCATATTGTGATCTTTCCTACTTTTAAAAACACCACTCAAAGTGATTCGTGTACTAATGTCATTTCATGACATTTCTCCGCTAACAGTTCGGAACGTAACCACTTAGTCGAGCAGCTCGTCTCCTTTCCCGTAAGTCTTTCCATCCCAAACTTTGCAACATTTTCGTAACGCTTATATTTTTTTCGGAAATCACCCAGGACAAATCGAGTTGCTTTTCTTCGGAAGGTCCAATACACTGGAATCATAGTCTAGATCGGGTCTTACCAGAGACTTATATGCCCTCTCCTTTATATCCTTACAACAACCCCTAAATACCCTCATAATCATGTGCAGAGATCTATACCCATTATTTACAATCCCATTTATGTGATTACCCCAATGCAGATCTTTCCTTATATTAACACCTAGGTATTTACATTAGTCCCTATAAGGAACTTTCATCCCATCAACGCAGTAATTACAACTGAGAGGAATTTTCCTTTTTGTGAAGCTCACAAGGTGACTTTTAAACCCGTTTATCATCATACCATTGCCTACCGTCCATCTCGCAACATTATTGAGGTCATTTTGCAGTTGCCCACAATCTTGTAAGTTATTCATTGCTCTGTACAGAGTAACATCATCCCCAAAAGGCCTAATTTCCGATTCTATTTCTTTACTCTACAGCAAGCCTTGTTAAGACAGAGTAGTGGTCAGATTTAAGTTAATTTTTCTTGAGTAGGTGCAGGCACAGGTGTTCATTGTCGGACCTTAGTTCCAACAAGGGAGACATCCTAAACATCACCACACGCTCCTGTGGCATAGTGTGGTGGTGTATCGTCTTGCATGACCTAGGCAGTGTATCTGCTAGTCCAGTATTAGTCAATCACATACCTACAGATTTCACTTTCTAGTCAAATTTTCTTTGAAGATAAACAGATTGATATAGTCCTTACATATCGTACACCAGACAAGAATAAATGCACTTGTTGTTTACTGGAAGACTACCTGTACGATTCTTCTTCTCCTTTATCTGTTTACCCTCCAGGGTAGGTTTTCCCTCGGAATCAGCGAGGGATCCCACCTCTACCACCTCAGGGGCAGTGTCCTGGAGCTTCAGACTCTGGGTCGGGGGATACAACTGGGGAGGATGATGAGTACCTCGTCCAGGCGGCCCCACCTGCTATGCTGAACAGGGACCTTGTCGGGGGATGGGAAGATTGGAAGAGAGATAAGGAAGAGGGAAGGAAGTGGCCGTGGCCTTAAGTTAGGTATCAACCCGGTATTTGCCTGGAGGAGAAATGGGAAACCACTTACAGGATGGCTGAGGTGGGAATCAAACCCACCTCTACTCAATTGACCTCCCGAGGCTGAGTGGACCCCGTTTCAGCCCTCGTACCACTTTTCAAATTTCATGGCAGAGCCGGGAATCGAATCCGGGCCACCGGGGGTGGCAGTTAATTACACTAACCACTACACCACAGAGGCGAGTGTACGATTATTTAATTGTGTAATTGCGTATGTTGTGTTTCTTCAACTTCCTGTTGATGTAAAAATGATATGTTCACGGGAGAAACTGCTGGGACCCCTTCAGATATCTCGTATAGTGATCATATACTTTTATATTATGCCCAGTCATTTTCTGATATGCGATGCAGAATTTACATTTTGTATCGGATAAATTTTGCCTTCTTGAGAATGTAACAGTTCCGCCGAATCGACTACTTCGGACTTGACAGTCACCCTTTTTACAGTTTGCTTCTGAGCGGAGAAAATGGAGGAGAGAAGCGGAGCTCTTGAACTTCTCCATCCATCTTCGAGGGTACTGTGAGATACTGGTGTTTGGTGTGGATAACAAAAATCATAAATAACGATGTTAGTTAAAGTCTATTGCTACATGTTCTACATAACCATGTATATCTTGATACCAATAAGATCCCTTCAGACTGGCACTGAATCGACTTTCTCAAAGACCTCGTTGACATTCTACTTCGTAATGAACGCGTGGAAATCAAATGTAAAGAAGGGCTTTGCTATCGACTTTAAGGACACACTCTTTTGACAAGTGATAGGATAAAATAGAGTGTGTCGAAATCAAAGTTTTTTCTGTCACGCATTTTCGTAGAACATAAAAATGTCTTACCTTATCCTATTGCACAGGCTTGCATTTGACCCAAAACAAAAATTATGGCCACGAACCTACTACGCTGGCGTAGCAGGGGGCATGGGCGCCCATATGCCAGTTTATAGGCGGGGGCCAGACCTGGGGGGTACGTAGTATTTTTAATGTTTTGTAAGATAAATGGCGACTTGTACTCTGCGGTAGAATAATCCACGGTATCCCCTACCTGTTGGTGGGGGACGGTACTACCGCTTCTGTGTAATACTGACTTTTATATCATTTTCTTGAAAGGAAAATTCATGACTACACAACATTTTTGCCTTTCCCTGAGAGCTAGGTGGGGGGCCGCGGCCCCACCTTGCCCCCGGGTATGGGCGCCCTTGGCAGGGGGAGAGGTGATACTCCCACGTGGTGCGTCCCAGTTGGGGGATAGGGGGGTCCTAACCGGCTTGCGGGCGGACTTGAGGGAAATGAAATACCTCTTGCGGACCAAACACACTACCCCTGCGGGTGGGGGACGCACATGTAGAATACACCCGTGGTATCCCCTGCTTGTCGTAAGAGGCGACTAAAAGGGCGACCAAGGGATGATTCAATTAGAACCATGAAACTACTTGTAATTAGTACCATCACACAAGGAATACCATGGGTTGCATTTACTTGCGCGTAGTACCACTGTATTACGTACGCAATAGGTTTGTGATTAGTAGCGACAGTGTGTGAATCAGGATATGGGTCCTGCAGTACCTATGATTCGTACCCCTATATGAGCGACACTATGGTTCTGCCTTATCTATGCTCAGTTCCCACTATGTGAGGAATTCCACGGGATAGTACGGGTCCCTGTGGTTAGTCCACTTATGTGAGGAACGCCATAGGTTTGCGTTGCCTGCAAATAGCACCGCAATGTGCGAAACATAGGCCTGGGTTAAATGTGCGCATTACACTACCTGTGAATTGTACCATAATGTGTTGAATGCCGCGAGTCTCCGCTACTTTTGATTAGTACCGCAACATTACACATAGCATGGTTCTACTTTCCTAGCGATAAGTACTATTATGAGGGGCTGATGACCTGGACTTTGGACCCGATTCGACTATAAGCACAATCGATTCAGCATCGTCCTATAAAAGCCGTCCCTTCGTCAGTAATACTATTGTTTTTTGCCACTTTTGGTGCATGTGGGGCACTGTGGGTCGGATCCACTGATCGTTTTAAATTCATATCCGTCTATCCATTCATTCTTCGTCCTCATGTTTTGAATTCTGGTCAGTGAAGGATTTTGGACTTTTAAGTTGTCATATCATTTCGTCTCATTTCGTACCATTAGGGGCCGATGACTTCGATGTTAGGCCCCTTTAAACAACAAACATCAATCATCAAAAAATATGGAACGATTTATGCATTCATTTGCGAAGGAATTGTTTTAATTTTTTTTCTCAAAAGGTACACTTTCCTCCGAAACCTTTCAACCAATCGAAGTACTATTTGTTGAGGTTATCCACAGGCATAGTAGCTATATAAAAGGTGAAAGATATCTTGAAAATAAATATAGGGCCGAAGGTTGATTACAATTTTTTTTTTTAAATATGTATCAAGAGGAAGAGACCACGAGATGTAGCAAGAAAGTGTGGTGGGCGTAGTTAGTTCAGCGGCTTAGCTGCTGACTTTCCACACTGGACGATGTCGGGCGATCATGTGGCGTTAGGAAGTATATCCGAATTTAAACCCGGCCAAAACTATAACGAGGGCCGATGATCTAGATGTTAGGTCCCTTTAAACAGCAAGCAACAAGAAACTACAATGAGACTGGGTGGCCCCTGCGACCCCAGATATATCTAGGATAAGCTAAGACTTTATGTTCTACAAAATGCGTGACAGAAGAAACTTTGATTTCGACACTCTTTTATCCGATCACTTGTTGTCAAAAGAGAGTACAAAGAATTTGGATGATCTTTACAGTTGCCAATACTGATATAATTACGATAGAAGAAGTTGTATATTGCTATGCAATATTTCTAATCTGTAATGTTTCACTGAAATTCCAACTGGCGTTGAATAGAGGTTAGAATGAGTAGCTTAAATCAAACACCTTTTGCTAACAATGATGCAAAGGAATGTTGATGAAAGAGTTATCTGCAAGTCATACAAAATACCGTATATACCAGTTTTGAGTGAAATTAGATTAGTCCTTCGGTAAGTAACACATTAAGATCACCATTACTTGTAGATGAGAGAAATGGTTTCATTAACACTAACAGTCATTTATCATCGGGGGCAGTAGTTTCACCATGTCAAAGCTAATAAAGTTCGGTGCTCCTGGTGGGAAGTTAATGGAGGTTACACTCTCATCCGTGTACAGATGTACTCACTGGAGAACGAGTAAATTCACGAACCTACTTGAAATACTCAAAATATTATCATGATTATTATTCTTATTATATACTGTATGGAAATAAATACTACTGTTGATAATGAAAAACTCTATTATCGTCTGAGAAAACGAGGTTGAGATGTTCAATCTAGTCTACGGTGACTGAAGTTTCTACTTGGAAGGCGGATTGTTCACCTGACAGTTGTCAATCTTTAGACAAATGTTGGAGTTTTACCTTTTTTTTTTCTCTTTTTTTTTCCTCCTGAGTCACTACACCAGTTGTACATCCAAGCAAATTTGTCTTCATTTGTCTGTCAATTACTCACGCTTTTCAAAGACACGGATTGTCTGCTGAAATACATAGATCGTTTTCGTAACACTGTCTGCCAAAATAAACCATGGACAAGGGCAATAGCAGCAGATTTACTCAACCACAAAAAATTGGTCAGCAAAGAAATACCGTATTTAATTTTTTACATTTTCGAAAAGCGTTGATATTCGTAAATTGTGGATAGCCGATGGCTGAAGGAATGAGTGGTGGCGGGAATTATTGTTTTAAGATGAAGTACAACTAGGCAGCCATCCTCTGTTTAGCACTAATCAGAGAGAAAAATAGAAGGGATCCGACACTTCGAAAAATGAAGGTATAAGACAAAGGAAAAAAGGGCCACGAAGGGCGTGAAGATGAAAGTCTCTAGGTCTCGAGTGCTCTAATAGCGTCGGGGTCGGAAAAGAACAAGAGTTGACCAAGGGAGGTCGGATAGGATAGATGAAAGTGAGGAGCCTGGCACAAGTGAGTGGAAGCAATGCCAGGACTCAGCTAAGACGCCTGTGGTCGCCAACTCACGCTCCCAAGTGGAGAGCCTTGGAGCGCCTTTTAGTCGCCTCTTAAGACAGACAGGGCATACTGTAGGTGTTATTCTACCGCCCCCACCCAAAGGGGGACAAAGAGATGATACCTAGAACCCTACCACCTGCACAATATGATTATCCTGTTTCAAACAAGAGGATGTCAAAAGGATGTCCTCTTCTGTGTCGGTTATTTTCGCCAACGTCGAAAATTAAAAATATTTAAAGTCTTTTTTTAAATATATAATTCCACTATATTTATATGATGAGGGTGGCACACCTTCGACAATTGGCAATGAATGGATTGAAAAGAAAGTGCTAGGATGTAGTGAAACTAACACATGATGCATTTCATTTCTCATGGATGCATAAGTTACTTTAAAAGACCGAGCTCGATAGCTGCAGTCGCTTAAGTGCGGCCAGTATCCAGTAATCGGGAGATAGTGGGTTCAAGCCCCACTGTCGTCAGCCCTGAAGATGGTTTTCCGTGGTTTCCCATTTTCACACGAGGCAAATGCCGGGGATGTACCTTAATTAAGGCCACGGCCGCTTCCTTGCAATTCCTAGGCCTTTCCTATCCCATCGTCGCCGTAAGACCTATCTGTGTCGGCGCGACGTAAAGAAAAAAAAACTTTAAAAAGAAATGAATTCTACAGCCACTTGATAGCTTAACTAGAATGAAAAATATACCTTCTTCGTCTATTAACAAAGAAAATTGGATGGATACTGTATTTTATGACGACATGACCGGGCTGAGTGACTAAGAATGCAAACACTGGCATTCTGAGCCGAAGTTTGCCAGTTCGATTCTGGCTCAAGTGGTATTTTAGGTGCTGAAATACTTCATACTCGTGTTGATAGATTTACTGGCACGAAGATATACTCCTGAAGAGCAAAATGTTGCCACTTCGGCGTCTCCAGCAACCTCAACATTAGTTAGTGGAATGTGGGAACAATACAAGTTTTATTTTTGAGTATTTTTTTGTCCACTGAGCGGAGTGATCGTGCGTGCCATGCTCTGCATTCGGGAAACAACTGGGTTCACACCCCACCGGCGGCTGTCCTGCGAATGATTTTATTTAGTTTCCCATTTTCACGTCTAGGAAAATGCCGGGACAATTCCTATTGATTGGTCACAGCCGAATCCTTCCACCTTCTTACCCAATTCCATTCACCATCATTCATTTCATCTTCCTCAACTGAGGTTGGCGCCAGTAATGGCATCCGGCCGTAAGACGTGCCATTTCATCTCGTATCAACAGGAAACTGCATTAAGGGATATTCATACAAGTCGCATATGGTCCTGAGGTCCACTCAGCCTACACCAAAAATGAGTACTAGGTTAAATCATGGGGACAAAGGCGGTCGGGCGTAGAAGGGAATGCAGTACACCTTAAAATGGATACATTCTAATCTTGCTATTTTGCCTAGATAATTAACATAGCAAGTTTGACAAAACTGCAAAACGTTAGTCATGTAGCTGTGAGCTTGCATTCGGGAAATGGTACTACTTTGGTTCGAATCCCACCGTCGGCAGCCCTGAAGATGTTTTTCCTGTGATTGCCCATTTTCACAACAGGCAAATGTTGGGGCTGCACCTTAAGACCACGGCCACATCCTTCACAACCCTAGCCCTTTCCTATACTATTCTATTGAACTTCTAGAAGAAAACCTGTCTTCCTCTGCGTGTTCAGATTCTTCCAGTAATTCATAGATGAAGCCAACATCTTTCATACTAACAAGTTCTGTCACCAAATTACAGGTTTTCTGCACTTGATTCCTTTGAAAGTTTCTCCGAAGCAACACGAATATAAAATAAAATTGCAATACTTCAATATGAATGTCTACAACAGCAGTATTTAAAATTTTTGGTTGGCGTACCCACAAAATTGAAAAATTTAAGAAACGATATTTCCACTTCCGGAGACGCAGATGGTCCTGAGGTCCACTCAGCCTACACCAAAAATGAGTACTAGGTTAATTCCTGGGGGCAAAGGTGGCCGAGCGTAGAGCTAACCACTCTACCCACCAAGCGCCGAGGTTATGAATAGTGGAAGCCTTTACCCTCCACACTCATGGCCTGTAGGGAGATGACTTTGCTTTTTTTCTTGTACTCACAAAATCGAATCGTTTTACCTTCGTACCTACAAAGTACGAGTAGGCCTATATTGTGATTTTACCATAAATAACAAAGATTGTTGCTGGTCGTGTTTATTGTTTTAAGAGGAAGTACAACCAGGCAACCATCCTCTATAAAACATTAATCAGAGGAAAAGGAATGGAAGGAATCCGACACTTCGAAAAAATGAAGGTATAGGCCAAAGAAAGACAGTGGCAACGAAGGGCGTGAAAATGAGATTCCCTAGGCCTCGACTCCTCTAATACCGTAGGAACCGGGCGAGCTGGCCGTGCGGTTAGTGCCGCGCAGCTGTGGGCTTGCATCTGGGAGATAGTGGATTCGAACCCCACTGTCGGCAGCCCTGAAGAAGGTTTTTTGTGGTTTCCCATTTTCACACCAGGCAAATGCTGGGGCTGTACCTTAACACCACGGCGGCTTCCTTCCTACTCCTAGGCCTTTCCTGTCCCATGGTCGCCATAAGAGCTATCTGTATCGGTGCGACGTACAGCAAATAGCAACAACAAAATCTTTGGGGTCGGAAAAGAACAAGAGTTGCGACCGGGGATGTAAAGTCGATGCCCTTGCCGACACCACGGGATTTTCGACAGAAAATGACACAGCAGCAACACCAGCAATCAAACCACGGTCGCCTGAATGGCAGGCAAGCGGAAAAGCCTCTACACCGTCCTGTTCCCCAATACCAACAATAATGTATATAGGCATAATCGTCGCTATGCGAAGGAAACCTCGTAACCCCTTCGGAGTAAAGTTTACAGAAGTTGCTCAAAATTGAGCGGTCAGCACTGGCCGGAGAACTGTTCCTGGCATTTTCAGTGATTGATGATTGCCCAATTATTCTACCATTAGAGTCTTCTGTTCCCTTCTCAGGCAAAGCGGCAAGACTCCACAAGGCAGATGGAGAAACGTGGTTTTCTCGTGAGTGGAATGACGAGGTTTTCATTGCCTAGAAACGATAAACATACGCGTATAATTATTAATGCAACAATTAGCATTGTATTATATACACTACTACTGAAGACAAACGGAAGTGAATGAATTGATTTCGAAACAAATTAAATAAAGAGCAATGTAGCATAAGTAAGCATTTTTACATACCTAATCAAACTGACACGTATTTTAGAATGGATAGTTCGGAAAGGGGCTCTGTATAGTTGTATAAAAAACAAGATTTTATTGAAAATGAGCTGGCTCAACTCTTTTCTGAAGTGCTCTTGCGTACCCCTCGATTCGACCCCTCGTAACCCTAGCGGCACACGTATCACACTTCGAATACCAGTGGCCAACAACATTTGTTCTCATATGTAGAAACAGTGTGTAGGGAAGAGTATTATTGTGAATGCAGGCTCCACCCATCAGTTATCACTACTGGTAGGAGCCATTATTATTATACTGTAGTATCGTTACTTTTCATAGTCGTATAAAGACAAATATTACATCTAGTCTGAATTTGAAAATAGTAATGAATTCGAGAGTATTCCCATCATCTTGTCTCTGGAACATTAAAGAAATGTACGAACCTTAGTGGTGACCGCTATAACGCACCACTCACATTGTGATTAGCCAGCTCGTTGCGATGCGTGTGATCTGTTATAGCAGCTAGTTAATAGACGCCGCAGGGCAGTCCATATCATCTGTACAGATGTGAATGAAGAAAATGATCAGGTACCTACACTGATAAAATTTAAATAATTGGCAAAGAATTTAAAAATGCCAGCATTTTCGTGCAATCTACAGTCTGTTTCTTTTCATCATTTCCTCCTGTTGCGGTGAATTATATTCGCGATATTGTTTGAGAAGATGTATATGGGTGTATTTTGGTTGGACAGATGTCGAGGAGACACCCCGGAATTAGGAGATGAGAGCCGATGTTTTAGTCCTGGATATCTGAAGGCTGCATCGGCAAACAAAGATCGATAGTTGCCCCAGTTATCAAGCGACTTAGTCAGAGCACAGCGGAAACTTTGCTGGAGAATTTTAGAAAATACAGAAACTGTCTTCTCTAAACATATTGTCTACTGGCCGGAAAAGTGGCGCGGTTGGGTATGTGCATACCTCCTTTGCTCACGATGTAAGGGATGGAATCCCTCCACTGTTGGCTGATATTGAATAGTTATCGAGAAAAGGTCAAGGAGATACAATATATACGTAGGTCGAGTCATAAGTCATGGAAACTATTTCTTTTCTCGCGAACAGGAGACAACACGGGAACTCGAAGATATGCATTTGGAAACGTACGGTATATAATTGGGTATGATGCCACTAGATGGTGTATGTAAACAACAGTGTGGGTCTAAGCATGCCCCGAAGTTCAATGTTTGAGTGAGAGCGTCACAAAATGGAAGTCAAAAAGCAGGAGCAACGATCGTATATTAAAAGAGCAGTGCAGAAATGCACGCCAATGCTATGCAGAGCTGCGGGAAGCATTGTGTGTGCATGCCATGCCCTATAGAACAGTGGCGAAGTGGGTGAAGACGTTAAAACGGGGTAGAGTATCATCTGCCGATTTGCCTCTCCCAGGTCATCCAGTATCCATGGACAAAGATGTACCGCTGGCAACGCACAGTGAAAACCTTGGGTGATTATTTCGAAGGTCTGTAACAGTGGAGACCTGTTCTTTGTACGTAGTCTTGTGTATTTGCTGTCTATACCATAATAAAACAATGTTTACCAATGGCCTGTGTTCTGCCACTTTCCTACGAGAATCTCCTGAAGTCAGAATTTGTCTTCAGGCACTATGCATAAGTACATGCCCTATATTTCTAAATGCATATCTTAGATTTTCCGTGTTGTCTCCTGTTCGCGAGAAAAAAATACTTAACATGATTTATTACTCGATCCTCGTATAAAGGATGAAAACTATCAGGAAGACCGTTGCCGAGTTAGAGTTCCGATAAGAGGTCATTTCAGCCGGACGGGCCATGATATATTCTCAACATTTTGTAAAGGTGATACATTTAAACACTGTAAAAAGAAACTCGTTAGAAAGCAGCGCTCGGTACAATTCCAGGTGGTTAACCGAGTGAGTTGGTGGGCGTTTAGGGCTGCGCAGCTGTGAACTTGCATTGGGGATATAGTGGGTTCAAATCCCACAGTCAGCAGCCCTAAGATGGTTTTCAGTGGTTTTCCATTTTCACACTGGACAAATTCTGCGACTGTACCTTAATTAAGACCACGGTCGCTACCTACCAAATCCTAGCCCATTCCCATCCCTCCACCATCAAAAACCTTCGATGTGTTAGTGCGTCCTTAAACAAGTAGCAAAACAATTCATGATAATTGCAGACTCTAAAACAGAGGACCCTACCCCCAAAAGAGAAGTGCATGCTCTGTCAGTTCAGAGGAACTATTCTTCTCTTTCCACACCCTCGTGAGGTCGTGAGTGTGAACTATGTCGTACTTGTGGATATGGTACCGCTTTACGCCAAACTTATGTGGAGGGATGTATCCACTACTGCCTGTTTCTGTGTTAGTTGGTAGTGTAGTATGTTGTGTGTAGATGAGTTGAAGGATGCACACAGAAACCCAATCCCCGGGGTGAATTCCAGGTGAATCCTCGGTCCATCTGTAAATGGAACCCGGTGCCGAAAGCCAGTACGTTGATCATTGTCACGAGCTGAAGAGAGGTATATAGTAATTATGATAGAACAATGAAAACTATCTCAATCACGCAAAAATCCTTAACAGGTACTAGGTGAAGTCTATGTGAAAGAGAAAGACCGAGCGAGATTTGTCTCGTATAAACCATTTGCTATATTTATGACCTAACTGGTGTAAGTAAGAATTATACTACATAACAGTACTTTATTTACATGTGTACCGGAGGTACAACTTCTCCGTTCATTTAAAGTGAGCGCCTTTTAGAAGGCCATCTGTCATATGAACAGTGAAACTTATCTCCGAAGAAGTTTCGAACTTTATCTTCAGATGTCTCTACTGCGACTTATGTGCCCCTCCTGGTGGGAGGATGGACAATTTTTAAGAGAATTTTGGTATTCATAAGTTTTCTAAGCTGAATCGTGTGTAGATTGTTTCTGGTGTTCTAAGGTCGCTAGCAATTCTATCTCTTCCCTCCTTAAAATTTTAGCCAATCAAAATTTTGGGATATTTATTAGATTAACCAATCACAATTGGGGGTGTGTACTGGGCTTCGGTCCAGAGAATTCTGGAACCTTCCTCTCCGCTATAAAAGCTGGGACTTTTGGGTCATGGTGTCTTTCGATCGCTCCAATCAAGAGGTTTAGAGTGTGTTCGTAGAGGCAGGGGGAAAGCGTTGCCCCCATATCCGGAAGGCTCACTGGGTCAAGGTAATGGCAGACATATGTTAATCATGTAATAGTCTCAGAAAGCTAACTCGAGGGGAAGGTTTCAAAATTGTTTCTTAATGTAAACTCAAGCTTTCAATGTCAACTTTCAAACCAGTCTAAAGACTTTATTCTAACTTAGGGAATAAAGAGCGAGAACCCTCTTTTAATTCCCATTCAACTTGGTATTGGAGTGACTATCAGTTTTAATTACTGCGTTGATGGGGTGAAAATTCCTGTTGGGGATCATTGTAAGTATCTAGGTGTTAATATAAGGAAAGACCTTCATTGGGGTAATCACATAAATGGGATTGTAAATAAAGGGCACAGATCTCTGCACATTGTTATGAGGGTGTTTAGGTGTTGTAGTAAGGATGTAAAGGAGAGGGCATATAAGTATGTGGTAAGACCCCAACTAGAGTATGGTTCCAGTGTATGGGACCCTCACCAGGATTACCTGATTCAAGAATTGGAAAAAATCCAAAGAAAAGCAGCTCGATTTGTTCTGGGCGATTTCCGACAAAAGAGTAGCGTTACAAAAATGTTGCAATGTTTGGGTTGGGAAGAATTGAGAGCAAGAAGAAGAGCTGCTCGACTAAGTGGTATGTTCCGAGCTGTCAGCGGAGAGATGGCGTGGAATGACAGTAGTAGACGAATAAGTTTGAGAGGCGTTTATAAAAGTAGGAAAGATCACAATGTGAAGATAAAGTTGGAATTCAAGAGGACAAACTGGGGTAAATATTCATTTATAGGAAGGGGAGTTAGGGATTGGAATAACTTACCAAGGAAGACGTTTAATAAATTTCCAATTTCTTTGAAATCATTTAGGAAAAGGCTAGGAAAGCAACAGATAGCGAATCTGCCATCTGGGCGACTGCCCTAAATGCAGATCAGTAGTGATTGATTGATTGATTGATTGGATTGATTGATTGATTGATTGATTGATTGATTGATTGATTGATTGATTGATTGATTGATTGACTATGATTTCGTTAACCTTAAACTTTACCTGTTCCTTTTATAATTTAAAATTTTCTCTCCATGTAGTCAACTCTGTAGTATAGGATTAGCCTCAGTAACTTTCGGCCATAAGCCCACATAGGGTTTTTAGAGTTTCAGTGTGCAATTTCAAAGGAGTGCAATTGTTCGCTTCCCAGTATTTTGGTTTACGGCCGATACTTTGTAATTTTCTTTTTTTTTTTTTCACTAAGGTCATGTAAAATTAGCACTTGTTGCCCCCTCTTAAATGTTAACTATCCACATGTAACTTAGGCTGTCGAGAGAGTAAGACAGTGAAAACTATTTACATTTTAATCTAATGTAAAAATAGAGAATTGGGCCTTGGAGGGGCTGGAATGTTGTAAATTTTGAAGCCCCGTCTCCTAACTTGTAATTGATTGGAGCAGTAGTGCTCTTTGTAATAGTGCAACGTTTGAGCTACCATACTCATCTCTTATAAAACATTGTCTATTGTACCTGAATATACTTAAGGTTTCAAATAACTATTGTTTCTAGAGCTAACGGGCTCGCCTTTTGTCTATCCAACTGTTACTTGGTGTTTTCCATTTAGATTTGAATTGAGAAAAAAAGAAAAACAAGGAAAGAAATAAAATTTCAAATTTTGAGTTTTAAATTAAGATTTGATTTTTTCTCTGTCCATACATTCACGCCTGCACCTTCTTACACCTCTCTGCTCCACGGAAAGACTGTAACATGTATTCAATATTGTGCGGTTTGGTAGACTACGGTTATAGAATACTGCTGTCATGACTTGGGATTTAGTAGGTATATTGTATTAGTTCCTCTGCTCATCTTGCGCGAGTTCATTTCCTGTCTCTACCATGAAGAATGAAAATACTGGTATGAGGATGGAAATGGAATGTACTCAGCCATATGATGACAGATGGCAAGAATCTAAATCTGAAATCTGAATTTTACTCTTAGCCTCGCATGCTTTTCCTAATTCGATCCTGGGCAGGAGCTAATAAACAGAACTCAGCCTCTCTCACCCTAATCGTAATTTTATTTCATTGAGAAGAAATCACGGGTAGAAGCACATATTGCTGAAAAAATTACAACTATCTTATATGACGACAAAAATCGCAACAACATAAACAAGGAAAGCAATCAATCTTCCAATGTTACGAAATAAAATCTAAGTTTTTTTGTTACACATAGAAGTTAAGAGACACCGAGAAAGTAGCTATGTGCTTGCATTCGAGAGATAGTGGGTTAGAATCTCGCTGTCGGCAGCCCTGAAGCTGGTTGTCCGTGGTTTTCCATTTTCACCAGGCATATGCTGTGGCTTTCTTCCCACTCCCAGACCCTTTCCCGTCTCATCGTTGCCATAAGACCTATCCGTATCGGTGTGGTGTAAACCAAATTGAAAAATAAAGTTGAGAGAAAGTCAAGAACAAAAACAAAGAAGAATATAGCTTGTTATAACATTCAGAAGTACAGCGTCTTCACTCACAGAGTGTTTAATAAACACTATATTTCTATATTTTTCCTATCATTTCTATATAACAATCTTTGTATCCAATCTTTTAAACATATAATGACATATTATATTTGTAAGCTAACCGTTAAAATATTTAGTGGGACGTAAAGCAAATAACATTATTTTGCAAACTATGTTTTATCCTATGAAATCTTTTAATACTTCATTTTCTTTCCATCTTAAATATGGATTCATAGATCTCTTGACCTGGTTTCAGTTTTTCTGTGGATTTCTATGAAAACCCTTCAATGTAACTGGGACACAAACCTAGGATATTTTCGATCTGAGTTACCAGTAGCTTGACCATTTCACATCACCCTTACCAGACTGCAGAATCAATGATAACTGAGCAGGTTGCAACGGGTTCATATTTGCCTTGGACCACCGGCTGCTAAAAGATTAAACAATGTTGAGCATCCACTTAAGTGGATGACTGCGTACAGCCGGTTAGAAGAAAGGTAACTGCGGTAAGGTTCATTCTCGGAGAATGAAAATCTTAACACTTTTAGGCATAACAGTTTATAATGAAAATATGTGTCTATGGGAAATATAGAGGAAGTCCTCACCATATCAACCTCGGAGATAGGTCCCATACTTCGCACCATGATGTCTACTTCCACTATTGCTGGGGGTCCTGCAACAAGAGAAAAGCAGGCATAATTTGTCTTCTACGTAACGATGCAACGTACTATGAAATATCCGTCCCTTTAGTTGAGTAATACAAGTATATTATCAGACAACCAGTCAATATGCTTAAGTTTTAGTTACTTGAAAATCTACAATTTACACCGTAATACTTCTCTTCTCCTATGCAACATCTATGAGTGATAGCGTTTTCCGGCAGGGAGACAGTTTTTCTTAGTACACCTTCCTTCGAAGGTAAGTTATGTGTCGGATAATAATGTCTGTGGAATATTTTTCCTGTAGATAATTTCGTGTGAGACCAAAAGTGTCTCTGAGGTGCGATAAATAAACTCTCGAAGGGAAGATTCTTTGTGCGACATCGGGAATGAGTTGTCTTTCTACTACTACTACATATACACAGGCGTGCAAAACTAAAGGATGAGGTAGACAAGGTAACATAACCTATTAACTACTTAGTAAAAATGAATTAACATGCGGGAGTATGTTACCAGAGGTCTTCCACTCGTGCATGGAATGCTGGTGTGAGGTTAGCGCGACTATAGCGCGGAATGGGTCTGGTCCCGCAATACGAGCCAGTTAAAGGAACGGAGCAAGACGGTGCGTGTCGATTAGCGAGCTATTACGGTGCACTGTGGTGGTGTTCTTTATTACAACATGGCCCGGTGGCAACATTTGGATGGCTTCACACGGGGAAGAACCATCGGGAAACTGGAAGAAGGACAGTGTGTGACGAGTGTAGCCCAGGAGTTTGGTATTGCTCACAGCATTGCTTCCTCTGCTTTGGAAGCGTTCCGAACGATAAGTACTGCTGCCTGAAGGAGAAGAGGTGGTCTACCACGGTCAACTACAGCAGAATATGACCACTGCATTGTGCAACAAGTAACAAGGGACCTACGTCAAACAACGGGTTCAATTGCAACCACATTAACAGGACTGCAAGGCACGCAATCTCACGTTCCACAGTGATGCGGTGACTGCATGGGGGTGGTTTATTTTCCCGATGACCATTACCTTGCGTTCGGTTGACACCCGCGCATCTACGGCGCCGTTTGCGATGGTGTCAAGAGCATCAGGACTGGACCAGCGAAGAGTGGGGTCACGTGCTCTTCTCAGATGAGAGCAGATTCTCTCTGAGTAGTGATTCTAGACGTTCCCTCATCTGGTCAGAGGCGGGAACACGTATTACACTCAGGAACATTGTCGAACATGATCGTTTTGGTGGTGCAAGTGTTATGGTGTGGGGAAGCATAATGTTCCATGGGCGTACCGACCTCCAAATCTTTGAACGCGGTACGCTCGCAGGTCAACGCTATTGTGACTCTGTACTCCTTCCCCACATATGTACGGGTGAATTCGTCCCTGAATTCATTTTTATGGATGACTGCGCGGCCGCATCGAACAGCGCAGGGGGAGAAGCTCTTGGAACGAGAGGATATTCCAGGAAGGGACTGGACTGCCCATTCCCCCGAGTTAATTCCCATAGAGCACGTGTGGAATGCGTTGGGGAGAAGTATTGCAGCACCGACTATTCAGCAGTTACCAACCACGCTGGTGGAGGAATGGAACGCCCTGCCACAATAACTCTTTACCAGCCTTCTTGCCAGCATGGGAGCACATTGCAGAGCATGCATCGCTGTCTATGGTGATCACACACCCTTTTAAGAACGATGTCCCTCATTTTGTAATATCCAGGGTACCATCATGAGGCGCAGTGATCTCCGTGTAAATTATTAGTACGTTTACATGCAGGATTCAGATAGATCTGTATACACTTCCCGTATTGAAAACGACATGTAAACGGGGACTCAGTTCAGATTGAGTCTCAAGGTTGATACGGTAAAATCTGGGATCGTATCGTACTCGGTTCGAATTGAGTTCCGTGTAAACGCGGATCATACTGAGATCGCATTGAAAACGACTGCGCACAAACTCCATGTTTTTTTCTGACGAAAGTTCTGTCGGAACAACAAATATAATAAGCCGGTAAATATATTTACCTGTACAAATAATCACCAACTGCAATAATTTTATAAGACGGTCAGCCCTTGCGATTGACAAAATCACGATAACCTTCTGTTGGGGGTAAAACTGGAATGTGCGTTCCATCTATTGCACCAATTACATTTGGAATACCTACCACACATACTTTCAAAACTGAAAGTTATCTCCTAGGCTTCTACTGCATTTTGCGTTTTTTTTAATTCAAAGGGGTGATATCGATTCTACTACAATTCTGCATCGTTCGTATACGTCGATGTTGCCAGGCGGATTCAATACGATACTCAAATAGCCTACTGTATGTAAACGGTGATCGTATTCAATACGGTAAGTGTACTCAAATCGATCTCAATCCCCATGTAAACGTACTATATTTTGGTTCGTCTCATTGCAGATTTCTTTCACTTTCCTACCGTACCATACTGTAGCATTTCTTCCTATATATGGTTCAAGTTTCATCGAGCTATGTTACTTGGAAGTGACACAGAATGCGAACGTTACTTTCGTCCTTACGTTTTTGCAAGGCAGCATATTTCTTTCCCGATTGCTGTATGCACATTTAAGTATTAACTATTGACACCATAGAAATTGCAAACTATTAGAACAAATTTGATGGAAAATTATGTTCCAGAGTAGCAATACAATGTCAATATAAATATAATCAAAGGAAGAAGGTAGTACTGTCCGCACACTTTATCTTGATGCATTTGTGTACGGGCTGAGGAGTAAGGAGCGAGCTGTCCCGGTATCGATAGTGCTGCCTGGTGCTGCCAACTGAATGAAAATGAAATCTGAATTGAATCGAGAATATGATCGATCGATATGAAATTTCTAAACCGTTATCATCTTAAGCCAACAACTATGTCACATACACATTATATAACATTATAAAACATATCTCTCGATGCGAATCTTGTTCCTAGCATGAATTCTATACTTTGACTTTGATGTGTAAACAACAACAGTACCAGTACGTAAAGTTTACGCCAGATGTCGCACAACGATGCTTAAGCGATTCATAGTTTGTGTTTCAAAGGTTGCCAGTATGAATCTCGAAGATCGCCGAGGTCGACCGATTCAGCACTAGGATGTAAATGCACCAAGATAAAGTGTGCGGATAGTACTTCACAGGCCATAATATCTGCCTCTTTGGATCAGTGGTAGAGTGTCGGCTTCCGGATCCCAAGATAGCGGGTTCAAACCCGGCAGAGGTAGTCGGATTTTTGAAGGGCGGGAAAAAAATCCATTCGACACTCCATGTCGTACGATGTCGGCATGTAAAAGATCTCTGGTGACACATTTGGTTTTTACCCGACAAAATTCGTTAAATCTCAGCCATAGACGCCCAAGAGAGTTTCGGTTTACTTGGTCTGCCATCTATTGGGCCTAGAGTAAAACGGAACGTCGAAATTGACGAGCAGACAGCCAGATGGCGTCAAATTGAAATGTCTGCACACGGTAGCTGAGGCCATACGATTATTATTATTATTATTATTATTATTATTATTATTATTATTATTATTATTATTATTATTATTATTATTATTATTATTATTATTATTATTATTATTATTATTATTTATTACAGGCCATAATACGTATACAAAGTTAACACCTATTTCAGAAGTTCCAAAGAAGAAACAAAGAGGAGCTGAGACATCATAAACATACCCATTATTTGCTTATTTGCTTTGAAAAAATTGTATTTACTCAAACTTCCAACGCTCAGAGAGCAAGAAATCCCATATTTGTGGACTTTTACCTAGTAATCTACGTACTTATGTTGAAAAAAATATGCTGATATTTTAAATATTCTCTATGCTCACTTAAAGAGCCATGTCACTCACTCTATTACTCATTTCAACACCTCAGCGTGGTCTTTAATTGGCGAAGTTCACACCAGGCACATGCTGGGGCTGTACCTTAGTTAAAGCCACGGTCACTTCCTTCCCACTCTTAGCCCTTTTCTACACCATCGTCGCCATAAGATCTAGCTGTGTCGGTGCGTCTTGAAACAAATTGCTAAAAGAAAAAAAAAAGAAAAGAAAAAATGAAAAATTGGCGAAGAGTACCGGAATGTAAAATAAAAACATTAAGTTCCATCAGTGAGATCTGACATCAGTAACGGGGCTATATTGGGTGTCAAATGAGGGACAAATTACAAGAAATCTCAATTCTTCACACACTCATTGGCTGAATGGTCAGCGTTGAGGCCTTCGGTTCAGAGGGTCCCGGGTTCGATTCCCTGCCGGGTCGGGCATTATAATCGCCTCGGATTAATTCTTCTGGTCCGGGGACTGGGTGTTCGTGTTTGTCCCAACACTTTCCTCTTCATATTCACACAACACACTACACTACCAACCACCACAGAAACACGCAATAGTGATTACATCCCTCCATATAGGGTTGGCGTCAGGAAGGGCATCCGGACGTAAAACAGGGTCAAATCCATATGTGCGACACAGCACTGTGACCCCACGGATGTGGAAAAAGCGATAGAAAAAGAAGAAACCTCATTCTTCACACAAAATTTTCGTATCAATTTTCGTTTAATCAAACCTTTTGAAACAATCTGTATGTTTCCATGAACTACAATATTATGTAGTTCGCTGAGTTCCGATACCCGATACCGTGGAATAAAAGAACATTCTCCCAAGTCACTGGTTTTATCGTGTTGTATACGGGTGCGGTGAATAAAAGGGGGTTTCGTTCGAAAAGACTAATAAAACTTGATGTTCGAAAGTAATGAAAGGAATTTAAGGTAAAAGCAGGCGCCCATTCATCCATTAGCTTCATCACTGCTTGATATACCTTCTATATGCAATGAAAACTCAATATCTACTGTGATATTTCGTTTTGAAATTAAAGTGGGTCATGTACAATGTGAAACCAAATAGGCTAATCAATACTACAGCTATTACTACAGCTGTCTGGACAAGAATGAATAAAATTTGGTATTAAGAAAGTATTACGTTGTAGACTCTATTGTAGTTTAACAGACACTGCATATCGAAAACAGCAATTCTGCTAACATTTTCACTATTACAGTATACGTCTTACAAAGTATTAAGCGATAGGCTGCATTAAAATGAGTTTAATAGGTTAAATATATTAATGTATCTCTAACACGACAGTACCTTAAATTTCTGATTATTGATTTTTCCTTATCCCATTCTTGTAACCATCTTATTTAGAACGGAGTGTCGGTTGTTACTGCTTTTTAAGAAATAGAAAATAAGAATACTTCGAAGGCCTGTTGTATAAAACATTTAATCTGAGTTTAACGAGGAAAAATGGCTGCCAGTCAAGTTGATTTTCCGTTGTATAAACGCTAATCTAAGATCATCTCGTCTCGATCTAAGTTCTGATTTGACTGCCGAATATTCGTCGGTTAATCTCCTTGAACCTAGATCATTATCATTATATTAAACATTGAACTAGACCTGAAGACTTGAGAAGTGTTTCCTTGTATCGTATCTGCGTAAGAATACCGTACCTTAATAATATCGAGGTGAGTTATAAATATCTTGAATGCTAGTAGTTAAATTATATTGCTAAAGATAGCTCGATTCTTTCAGAAGTGAGGTTATGTGAATATCATACAAACAATAGCCTACTGCAATACCAACACGTTGTTGTTACTTAGTTTTATGATACTAATTCAATAATTAATTATTTTAAATTGTGTTTCAAGTTTACAAAACAAAGCAATTGTGTAATATATATATTGAACCCATGACCTTTGTGCCCTAAGAACATTATGCATAAATTGACAAATCATTTAGAAGTTCGATTCTTGATAGCATGGATTTGACACGTGACGAGGGGGTGATTACCTTCGGTCCCACGCTCTGGGGTACGTGACGTCAGCCACACGTGTCGACGGCGGAAGAATCTCAAGTCTTTTTTGTGAACTATTTCAAAGCGCGTGTACATGGCGTGACCCAAGCCAAGTCAAAAAAATATAGTGCCTATCAAAGGAGGTCAATCATCTCACAAATCGAACCCGTATAAATTTTAAATGTCCATGAACACTACCGCCAGAAATGTAGCAAGCATGTAGTCACTTTCAAAACTCTTGAAATTACAGTTTAGTTAAGTCAGAAAATTTATAGAAATTTTCTTGGCGGCACAGGGAGATACACGAGAAGAGGGGTGTAACTGCTATAAATATGAAGGGACGCCATGACGAAGCCTCCTTCTCCGACATTTAGAGTACGAAGCGGACGAAAAACTGTTGAGCTGCTCTGTGAAATCAAACAACAAAAGTAGACTGAGTTCAACTGCAGATTTTTGCCATTGCGGCTGGGGTCTTGACTCCATGTGGAGATAGTTTCTTGAGTGGAAATAATTGTACCAGATAGGACGGTCAAAGTACTGAATAAATTCTAATGTGATAAAGTAATTCGTGTGCGGAAGTAATTATAGTCCATCGTGTGCGCTCCACAAACAAGTGAAGGGTATTTTCTTTTTTCTATGCTTTATTCCAGGAATCCTGAAGAAATATAATAATGATCTGTAAAGCCATGAATGTAAAAATGGCTAAATAAAATGCCAGGGTCGCAGGTGAGCCCTATGACGAACAATGGTGTGACTACATGAGGTAGGTGACTTTCCATCTCACTACCTATTATATCTTGTTTCATGATCTCTAAGAGTGTATTTGAATGGGGATATACGACGCAGTGGTCACCCCTATTAAGTTTGTAAATGTGAGAATACGACTAAGAGTCATTTGTTTTATTTTCCACTTGGATAAATTTTTGAAGTCTTGCGAGTGCCATATAATGTTGTAAAAGTTCTTGAATAGGGTTTCGAAGTGATATCACGTCCAATGTAGATCGCCATTTCCGTGTGTGTGTGTGTGTGTGTGTGTGTGTGTGTGTGTATTGCCTATATTTTGTGATGTCAAATTAAGATGTTTATTCGACGTAAAATTTTTCTGTCTGCAATTTGACGTTAATAATGTAGGAATCCATGGTTACTCATTTTCAATCGAGTGGAAGCGCGCTGTCGGGTGAGAATATAGGGTGATGAATTTGGTCACGGAGAGAAACGTTTTCTAGGCCCATTTTAAACTGTGTCTGACTGACAATAAAAAGATCTAGTAGAATGTTTCAGTCATTTTTTCGTAAAAATCAATTTATAAGAAAATACGATATCATGTTATGCGAAGTTATTCATGATTGATGCACTGTGCGATATTAGACGTCGAGATTTCTAGTAAGGATTTTATTCCAGTTCTTTGTCGGTGATAGTTGTGGAGTTGGGAAACAGAGGTTAGTTTTGTCGTATGAGTTGATATGAGATTTGTGAATCAGATTGTACCTGTCATTGAAGCCGGGACACGATAGCCCGAGGAATATTTTATAATGTTGGGAATGGAAAGAAATACACAGAAATCCATAGCGGTATTAATTTGCGACGCGTATATTTATTGTGGGCATCTTGAAGCATAATCTGTGCATTTTGTTGGTTAGAACATCGTATTTGTTTAATTATGTCGGCAGAGTTTAAAAGGGAGCATTTTGAGAAGCCAGTCAACTGGAACAAACCAGGTGTTTCATGTTACTGCCAAGCGAACTTGGGGACGAGAGGCCTCAGCTGAGAGGGTTACACCGTATGATAACGGGACAGGCGTGGAATTGAGATTGTATTCTCGGCCGGGGAAAACGTTAAAATGCTGGATTTAGTTGAAATTCATAGCCGGTAATAACCTGAGTATTGTGGAATACTGTAAAATTTGTTTAATTGGGGACGTAATGAACATTTGAAATCACGAACTTCGAGTATAAGGAACAGAGTAACCAAATTCAGGGTTGTCCAAAATATAGAGCGATGTTTGTGATTACGGTTTGTCTGTGAGGGGTGCGCAAAATTTATAAATGGTATGACGAGATATGACATCGTAATTATATGGCGAGTTGTTTTGGTTTGTACGTAGATTATTAGGATACCCAAGTGTTAATAACGGCTAGGATTAGATTAGATTTAAAGTGTGAGATCATGAGACAAGATATATAACTGGACATGAATTATATAACAATTCCTTTCCAGCCAGATAAATATCACAAGATTGAATTTACATCACAGCTGCGTAGGAATTTGTAAAGAAACCAGAGTCCGCGGAGATAAAATTTGTTGTTCTTTAACATTTCGTTAAATCATTTAAATTTATTTAATTATTAAATTAAGTGAAACCGCATTTTGAAATAACTTTAATCAAACGAATAACTTGGAGATGCATTCTGGAAATCTTAGTTTGTTTTCTGGGGAATAATTAAATGGTAAAGTAACAATTAAGGGGACATATCCGAAGGAAATAGATGTTACTGCCACAACGTTTGTGAGCATTGCTATTGTTGTAATTATTTAACTTTGATTGATTAAGCAGTGAATGTGCTGGGGATAGTAAAGTGGAAACTTTGGTCATCAACCGATGTAACTTAATTGTGTTTAGCCTTCAGCCTAGAAACTTGGATGGTCAGGGGGTCATCAACCTCAGTGACTTAGATTAGGGCCATATGCCACTGTAGCATCATTTTCCTTGCGGTCATCATCCACAATGACTTTAAAGTAACTTAGAAGTTTACATGTCGGTCCATGATATAGACGCAGGTCACATCGATTCAATTAAGGGTCCATGCCGTAGAACCACTGTGTGGCACACACCGACTGGACTGCCTTAATTATACCCAGAGTCCAGAGTTCGTGTTACGAGGGCTGAACCATAACGAATCACTACGATGGTACATGTGGTCTCACGTGGAAGCCGACTTTAAGGATTTCCAGACTTTCCTTTCTTAAATAATTAATAATTGAGACAATGGTTTCTAGTAAGAATGCCCATCAGGCAGTTACGTCGAAGTCTCACACCAGTGTTCTGACCTTTATGTAAAAATGATTGTGGTGTCCAGTGGACACAATTGACTTCTATGATACCGGTGACATATCAGAATGCTTCAAATTTTTCCTGAATAAATAGAAATCTTTTAAACAGACCTTTCATTCAAGTATATAGATTAGAAATACTGAACCCTACCTTTACCTCAGCAAGTGACGAAGAACCCGATACGACCCAAGAGACAGATCTCATGAACTTTGCTGATAGGTAAGGAAGGTAGGTATCCCTAAATATGGACCTAAAGGGTTCAATATATATAGATATTCTTTAGCAGGGATGTCAGATTATATGAAGAAGAGTTGATTTTACGAGGAGCTCCTCGCGTCTTTCGGCACTGACGGGATCCGATGATTGAAATGAGTGATCAAATGTTCAAAATGAGATTTTGTTTATTGAAAGATGTTGAGGAACGACTGGAACTGAAGTTAAGGGACACACTACAAAAACCTACTCAAAGAAATTATCCCCTGTCACCCATGTGTATGTTACTAATAACTCTTAGGTTTTATGCTACTGGAAGTTTTCAAACGGTTGTTGGAGATCTCTCTAACATTGACAAGCCAACGGCTTTCTCTTTCAAATTTTGATGTCACCACACCGCTTCTTTTATTTTCTATTATCTTTGTACCCTGAGAGTAAAATATCCACCAGATCGTGTGAAATTCGCAGAACGCTCCTTTGAAGTTCCTTCCATGTTTACTTAGTGAGATTACTATATTATCTTCTCCTTCTTCAATAGTCACGGCAATTTCGTATTTCATTTGTCGACAGTCACGGCCAGGTCAATCCCACCATTTCAGCATTATCCAACGGGCCGAGCTATTTCGTATTTCATTTGTTTTGCGGTGTTGCCAGTCCACTTTTTTGAACTCCGATTACACTTGACTACACATGTGTAAACCGAGTTCAGTTTTATACAACGCGATGAAGTCGTAATCTCAGTTAATTTTCAGAACTAAGTTCTTAATTGATCTCCAGTCAGACGTCTTTATACAACCGGGCCGAAATGTTTCACCTAAAGCTTAAAATATTTTGATTACTGCCTTGCTGCTTTTATGATCCTTAAAATCTCTTAGATACCATATACCCAGTACTCGGTCGATAAATCGAATCGTGGCCGACTCTAAATCTAGGAAATTAGACATCCATTGACATTAGAGCAACTTCTCACGATACACATTTTATTTGTATTAATTATAATATTGTTTGCGAACGACGTAACAAACGTCATCTCTTAGCAATATGTCAGTTCCCGTGGTAAACGACAGTGAATTTCCCTTTTATGAGCCAAGTTTAGTGACACTGTGAAATGATGGGCAAAGACGCTCACAGTACAAATTGGGTGACTAAAAGTTGGCAGACTTTCTGAACAAAGGGCTGTGGTGTGAACGGTGGTCATTATTCATGGCAAACCTCTCGCTGAGCTAAATCACGTCTCGCATATCATTATCAGATAATAGTGACACATGATGGACTATTTTATTCGGAGTTGGCATCGTAAGCTACGTGATGTTTGAATATTAATCGTCAGATTCCTTAATAGGTATCAAAAATCAGGTCACTACCCTATGGGATAATAACAAATAAAACGAACCACGGGGCTTAAGCTAAGTCTGTCATTGCATCCACCTACTTATACCTCTTTTTAATTCTTTATTCCTATGTTTCTTTTAGATTCCTTCTTCGACCATGAAATGGGACTCCTTGATCTACATTCTGCTTCATTTAGAGACGTAGTATCAAGGACAGCTACCCACAAACACTCACCACTCTACCAGATCTCTAACATGTTTAACTCTGCTCCGAGGGAAAATGCCACTCTGGATCTCAGTGAACCCCTTCGGAAATTGATACATTCTTTTTCAACGTATTACATGTCCAGTTCCATGGCTAGCGTGCTGGCCTTTGATCACAGGGGTTCCGGGGTCGATTCCCGGCAGCGTTGGGAATTTTAACCATAATTAGTTAATTCCCCTGGCACGGGGACTGTGTGTATGTGTCGTCTTCACCATTTCAACCTCATCACGATGCGCAGGTCGCCTACGGGAGTCAAATCAAAGTCCTGCATCTGGCCTCTATGGAGGCCACACGGCAACGTATTACATGAGGAAATGCACCTCAAATGTATTTATACAGTGACACAGTTCATCTGTACACGCATAACTAAATATGACATATTTATTAATTTAGGTTTAGATTGTATCAATGCAATGTGAATATATAGATAGAACGTAGTTAATTGGTTAATTTTATTTCATTACAGTCATTCACTTCGTACTATCTTTACAATGTCTACAGCTGATTATTATATATATATATATATAATCATAGAATTCGACTATATATATATTTGACTGAATAAGCCCATTAAGACTACGCAAAGTACTTACAGTCGTCCATTTTCCTTCCTCTGTATCCTTACTTCTTTCATTCTTTTACTATGGGCTTACTTTCTACCTACAGATCAGGTTGTTCCAGTCTTCTTCTTTGATCTTTACTCTTGGTCAACTTGCCTTTCATGAATTTTGGATCTGAAGATTACCCTGTTTTGGAAATCTGCTGGTGTAGTTCCTACCTGTTTCAAATCGGTTTTGATTTCGCCAATCCATTTCATTGTGTCTGGTTTAGCTTTACTCCTGTTTTCAAAGAATTCGACTATTTGTTTTGTAAGTCTGTCTGTCTGGATTCTTTTAATATGCCCATATTATTATTATTATTATTATTATTATTATTATTATTATTATTATTGCACGTTATAGGTGACATGTATGAATTTATAAAATACATAATTTACTAGCTGTTGTCTCTTTGACTCTCATTTTCTTGTTTTGAGACGCACTTCTTATTGGAATATCCATTACATCTTATTGATCGATGTCATTTCCACGTGGATTTATGCAAAACTTGAAAATATTGTTTTGTGATATGGTTTGTTTGTCAGGCAGTCTTTAAATTAAGGAAGCAGTTCAAATAAAAGCACTGTCCCATTTCATCGTGTCGCAGTCATATTTGTTCTGGCTTCAAGCTCTTGTTTTAGGGTCGTTCAATTGATAAGTATTCCAGCTGTGTACCTCCTTCATCGTCATTTTAAATTTAACTTTAAATATTACCAATAATGGAATGTGATAACTATCAGTATCTAGTGTATACCTGGATAACAGTGGCTAGACAAGACATGGTTTCGATATCATCTTCTGACAAGAATAAAATCACTCTGGCACCTGTTCGTATCACCAGGAACATTCCGAGTGTACCTTGTGTGCTTTGGTATTTCAAACATTCTATTTCATATGATACTGTTGAATAAGACGCTGCCCTCTGTTAATTTCCTCTCCCTGTCCATGCTTACCGACGTTATGCTCGTTGAAATCTTCCAAAATGATTAAGTTTATCACTGATCAGTTTCATTAGCTCTTCTAGTTCATCGTGAAGTGGTGCTGGAAGGCATATTTTTATTATCACTGGTTTCACCGTCTCAGTTGCAGTTCTTGTCATCATTCGTCTGCCACCGATGTGATGTGTGTTTAAGACGTTTCTGGCTCATCTGTTGCTTTATATTATGGCTACTCCATTTCTGTTGGAGCTTTCTCCTCCAGTATTTATTATTCTGAAAGTGTCACTGTTGAAATCACCATTTCCTGACCATCTTGTTTGATATACGCCTAAGATATCCATGTTGTTGTCATCCACAATCCGTAGTCATATTCCATTATTCCAGTTTCCTCACCTTCATTATTATTTGCATGTTATGTGTTTCTCCCCTGCTGACGGGGAAATCTCATTGATATCCCTGGCCGGATCTTGACATCCGAATTACATGATTCAACTCTCCATGGTTGCCATATTAGGGAGGAATATTGCGATAGAATCCCGTTGCCTTTCACATCGCAGTATTACTGTCATTTAAGTTGTCCCAACCATGGCAGTAACTGTTCAATCACAGTCTAGCTCTGACCATACGTTCGTTTTCTGCAAGAGTTCTGCTTCCACCACCAGGAACGATTTTTCCGCCTTCACTGATATCTTCTTCCACCATCGAAGCCGCTGATGCTCTTCATTTCTTTAATCTCCAGCTCCTACTTGGAGACCAGACGTTGTGTGTTGGGTTCCACCGTCATTTCCCTGAGGGGCCAACACCCCACCTAACGGGGCTCATCCTCCTGAAACCATTGGCCTCCTTGAGTCAGCGTGGATTCACTGGCTGTACGATCTACTTCTTTACCGTAGCGGTAGACCCGGCCAAACCAGTATCAGGTTAATATTATAAAAGTACAGATAGATGTACAAAGTCTTTCAAAAGTTCTATAGAATTAGTTATCGGCCCTTGGACCTAAACTAATATATTCCTTATATTTCACAATATCAGATGGAATGTGTAGCATAAAGATTATAAATAATATTCTAAGTACATTTTGTCATTAGCAATTTTCCTGTAAAACCTACCGTATGAGGGATATATCGAGTTTAATGTTTTAAGCTCCCTCCGAAATTAAATACAGTACATAGCTAAATTCCTACCTACCCTTATCATATAATTAAATACAAAGTTTCATGAAAATCCACCAATCCATGTGTGTGCCCTGTTGTTCGTCCGATTCATTAATTACATTAACTTTCTTCAGCTTACACTTACCCCATTTATTTCTTCAGGGTTGCCGACAGTGGGGTTTCGAACCCACTATCTCCCGAATGAAAGCTCACGGCCGCTTGCCCCCAACTGCAAGGCCAATTCGCTCGGGCTAACCGCTCTGTCTCGCTTAATGCCGAACTTGCGAATTGTGGAGACTCTTACCCACCATTCCTCCATGGGTCTTCGAACCTGTGACTAAATATTAAAGAACAGTAAACTAAACTGATCATCTACAGATGACAACAGTTTACATACAGCTGAGTTTAGTTTTCTTGGATCTCGAAATTATATCGCAATCTTCAATAGCCTATTCGGACAAATGTTGCTTGACAATCAAGAAAGTTCTGAGTGTATTCGACAGGCGCTTGTAAAAGTATTCTGTATGCCAGGACACTCCAACTCAGCGTGTAAAGGGCTATCGAGCCCTAAATCTGCCCCGTGTCAGCCCAGGTTTGACTCTTCACTACTCCCCGTCGCGCGGCTGTGGTGATATAACCACGCATGCATAGGGTTGCTGACCTTGCCTTTCTTTTAGTCAACATTACAAACCAAGGCAAGAATGTATCGACTGGTGCTATGTGGGACAGAATTGAAGCTTTTGATATAGAACGCCCATTATTCGAAAAACAATTACAGGAGAAAGATTTTGAAGATTTATTGTTTACATTTTGGTTTACGTCGAACCGACACAGATAGGTCTTATGGCGACAATGGAATAGGAAAGGACTAGGAGTGGGAAAGAATGGGTCATGGCCTTAATTAAGGTACAGCCGCAGCATTTGCCTGGTGTGAAAATGGGAAACCACGGAAAACCATCCTCTGGGCTGCTGTCAGTGGGATTCAAACCCACTATATCCCGGATGCAAGCAGGCAGCTACGCGGCCCTAACCGCATGGCCAATTCGCCCGGTTGGGAGAATTTCCATCTTTAAAAGACGTGCGACTTGCCCGATTGTAACAATTTAACAATTCGACAATGATTTATTGAAGAAATATCATCTGAATAAAACTTGTTTATGATGACGTCTTTTATCTATAAATTTTCAGCAGGTTCCAGTCAAATTTTAAATTGAACTGGCATGGCTTCAATGCAACACAATTTGAAGAGTAGGTGTTACAATATTCCAGGTCTCCTTGTACTTTTTAAGAACTAGAAACAAACATTTTCAGAGTATTCCCGCAGTGCATGCAAATTACGCGCACCTTTGGGAACAGTCGTAAACCAGAATAACAGTAGATCATGTTTATCCGATGCTGCATTGGATGTAGGGTTAGGCTTTCATTCTACTCAAACAAGTTTCATTGTTGGTGATGTCATAAAAACGTCAGACGTCGTCCTATATGCAGAAGAAAGGAAAGTTCTTGTTGTATTTGTTAAAAAGGCTGATTTTTGTAATTCTTGACTTCTTCCTGTATTTCATAAAACGTGCAGTCCATACATCTTATTCGTCTCCGTCACTTTTTCCACTCACTTGCTCTCTCTCACCTTCGGAACTCGTTCTCAACCTTAAGAGCCCAGGGCTGCTCACTTGACACGACCTGCCGTATGCAATGACACTGTACGTTACAACCTGCATGGTGACATTTGAGTATGCCTGAGGACAGTTCGTTCACACCCAATGGAAGATATCTACTAAGTTTTGGTAGTAGTAATAATAATAATAATAATAATAATAATAATAATAATAATAATAATAATATAATAATATGAAGAAGATATTTACAATTTGCTATACGTCGCACCGACTCACATGTCTCATGGCCACGATGGGATAGGAGTGGAAAGGAAGCGGCCGAGGCTTCAATTAAGGTACAGCCCAGCATTTGCTTGATGGGAAACCACGGAAAACCATCTTCAGGACTGCCGACAGTGGGTTTCGAACCCACTATCTCTCGAATACAAGCTCGCACATTAATAATAATAATAATAATAATAATAATAATAATAATAATAATAATAATAATAATCCCGTGTGGGGATTTACCAGTTGCCTCCATCGGGCGCGTCCCATTGGAATTGGGGAAGCTCGCTGGCTCTGCCGCCAGCAGAGTCAGAGGGTAGTAGGGAAATAAAATACCACCGTGAAAAAAGAACTCGTCCCTTGCCAGGGTTACGGCGAAGACTGGTAAATGACCAGAAGCCAGAAAACACCTTGAGGCAACCTCTAGGGCTAACAACCCTAGTTGTAAAAGGATGGGTACCCGTCCAAAGCAAAGTCAAGTCAAAAAGCATGATGGCTCAACATTTCAAGAAACGGATAAATCCCACGCCGTGAACGCCACGGCGCACGAGTCTCATTCGGATTCTGGGGGAGACTCGACATCATGCAAGAGACGAGTCGGAGCGTCTCGGTGTACCCCGAAGAGTCAAAAACTCAGGCCAAAATCTAAAACCTTTCTAGCAACTTTCAACATAAATTCACTTACACAAACTGGCAAGCTGAAAACTCTCACCAAAGCTCCTCACGAAAATCAGATATCCATAATGGCCCTACAGGAAACAAGATACCCAGATGAAGAGATTTTTGAATTCGAAGGTTACCGATTTTTCAAGAGCAAAGCGCAAAGAAGAATCCTCAATGGAGCTGTGATGCTTGGAACCGCGTTTGTTGTTAGAACCAAGATCCTTAAATCGGTTGCAAATTTCGAACCTGTGAATGACAGATTGTCTATACTCACAATTAAATGCGCGAACAAAACCTACGCCCTAGTTAACGCACATGCTCCTACAAACGATAAGAACAAGTCTGATCCAGACGAAGTTTATAATTTCTGGGACCTACTGGATGAAAAATTAAACGAAATCCCCAAACACAATGTCAAGCTTCTTTTGGGTGACTTCAATGCCCAACTAGGTCGTGAACAGAAGTAAAGAAAATTATAGGAAATTACCCTGATCACAAAAGAACCAAACCCAATGGCAAAAGACTGGTGTCCATTTGCGAAAATCACAACCTGCAGGTCATGTCGACCCACTTTCACCATCTACTCAGAAAGCAAATGACTTGGCGTTCTCCCGTCCAAACTCTCGGAGATTTCCACATTGATCATGTTGTAATCTCCAGGAGAAACAGCCCTGAGATTATGAATGTCAAGGTAAAGAAAGTCATCAATGTGGCCTCAGATCACTATATGTCTCTTATCAAATTCAAACCAATTCCCGCAAACACAAGGAAGACAACCAAACAGATCACACGCTTCGACAATGATAAACTTCGGCAAAGGGTCGAGGAGTTCCAGGAGAAGGCTAGACCGAATGACTGTGATGTTAACAACGCCAAAAGTCTCCTTGTTGAGGCCACCAAAGACGTTGCAGAAATCAAGAGAAGCAAAAAGCATGCCTGGTGGAATGGTACCTGCGAATCAGTCCTCCAAGAAAGACTCAATGCGTGGAAACAGTACTACTCTACGAAATCAGAAAATGATTGGGAAACCTACAAAACCCAACGTGCCCAAGCAGCTAGGGTGTTCAGAACTGAGAAACGTAAATACGAAAAATCTCTCATTGAAAAGATGGAACCAAACTTTAGGAAGAATTAAAGCAGAGAGTACTACAGGGCCTTCAAACGCAAACTCACTGGCTATAAACCACGATCTCTATGCTTTGAGCGAAAGAACGGCACACTGGCGACGTAAAATGAAGAAAATTGTAGCATTCTGGCAGACTACTTCAAGAATTTACTTAATTGCTCTAAACCGCAAAGCGCCATTGAGACCAAGGAACCCTTACTCTGGTACCCAGATTCCAGACCACCCGACAGAGATGAAATCAAGCGCCACATTGCCCGTCTCAAAAATAACAAAGCGCCGGGGAAAGACTCAGTAGTAGCACAACTATGGAAATATGCCCCAGAGGAATCACTTGATATCTTGCAAAAGCAAATAGAAGAAATTTGGAACAAGGAGACCCTACCCGAAGATTGGAAAATAGCTTTGATCCATCCATTACACAAAAAAGGCAGCATGAAGAACAACTACAGAGGAATATCTTTGCTACCCGTGACTTACAAAATTCTATCACTTGCCATCCTGGAGCGTTGGAAGCACAAGTCGAACATAAAATAGGTGAATACCAAGGAGGGTTCAGAAAAGGTCGCTCAACAGCCGAACAGATCCAAAATCTCAAAACGATCATCAGATATTGTATACTAAGGTCCAAGCAGTATGTGTCTGTCTTTGTGGACTTTAAGAAAGCTTACGACTCCATTGACCTGGAAGTCCTGCTAAACATCTTAAATGAATTTGGAGTTGATTTGGAACTGCTGGCTTTATTTAGAGCCACCCTGACCGATACAAAATCCAAGCTGAAGTTCCACGGATGTCTCTCGCATTTCTTTGACATCAAAACAGGAGTCCGACAAGGTGATGGGCTATCCCCGATACTCTTCAACTGTGTTCTTGAAAAGATCATCAGAACCTGGCGGGTGAGATTACAGGAAACCAACTACACTCCATTGAGAATAGGAACCAAATCCAAGGGGATCGCAACAGACTGCTTAGAATTTGGCGATGATATTGCCGTTCTCTCAAACGACATAGAAACCGCTAGAGTTCAAGTTGAAATTTTAAAGGAAATTGCCGAACAAACTGGTTTTCAGATATCGTTTGAGAAAACGAAAGTAATGACTAATATAAAAAGGGCTCCACCAAAACTCCATACGAAATACGGGGACATCACCCGAGTAGACAAATTCAAATACCTGGGTGAGATAATTATGAAAAATGGACTGGACAAAGAAGCACTTCAGGAGCGAGTACGCAAACTGGAAATAGCCTACCAAACATCCCGCACAATCTACAACAAAAAATGCCTTTCCCAAAACACCGAGATTCGTCACTATGAAACGGTTCTGAAGCCGAAACCCTGTCTCTAAATGCCAAAAAGGACACCTTGAAGAACTGGAGAAAAGAGAACGCAAAATTGTGAGAGGAATCTTGGGATCAAAGTACAGAAATGGAACCCATCAAAAGAGATCCAACGAGGAAGTCGACAGCAAAATAGAGAAAATTACCTACACAATCAGAAAAAGACGGGCACGATTTTACGGTCATCTGAAAACAATGGACGGAAGAAAGTTAACTAAAGAAATCTTTCACTTTTTTGATTCAAACCCCAAAACCACAATTCCCTGGTTTAGAAATACCAAAGAAGACCTGAAAATGCTACATATCTCAGCTGAAGAGGCTCTTAACAGAGATCTCTTCCGCAAGAAAATATTGACGAACGGGCTAAACCGAGACGAGCAACCGAAGAGAAGACACGGTGTCACTTGGACAGAGGAGCGCAAGGAGGCCCACTCACAAAGAATGAGGGAAATTTGGGCTCTAAAGAAGGCCAAGTTCAGTGTCAAATGCAACAAGACTTAACGTGGTCCTTGATGGCCCCAGCGAATTATATATAATAATAATAATAATAATAATAATAATAATAATAATAATAATAATAATAATAATAATAATAATAATAATAGTTTACGTACCACTAACTGCTTTTACGGTTTCCGGAGACGCCGAGGTTCCTTTATTTGCCGTTAAATTTTTACGAGGCTGGCGTATTTGAGCATCTTCAAATATCACCTGGACTGAGTCGGGATGGAACCCACCTGCTTGTGCTCAGAAGGCTAGTGTTTTCCAGCTGAGCCACTAGCTCGGCGACAGTAAATAAACAATTCTTACAATGTTGCCTTGTATTACTTTCGTTGATAAAAATGAAACATGTGAACTTATTTGTGACATATTTAGAGAGTTGGTGAGTCAATATTTTGTAAGCAGTTTTGTGGAATACTCATGATCAGAATCCTGTGGCACTATAAACTACTCCCTTACAATTAGACTATCGATTGGAATGTGTACATCAATAAAGTGTGAGAAATTACACCAGCTAATTAACAGAGGAAATTCGAGAACTGTTAAACAGAAAAGGCGCAGTGCTCGACAAATACAATTACGTCAATTACTCATAGAACGTTGGACGGGACAGGCTGGGATGAGGCCACATTGATTCGAAACTGCATCTAGTTGTTTTAATTTGCAGATCTGGTCAGACTAACCTTCATTTGGGTCAGGTCTGTTCAATTTCTCATGAGATTGGAGCATTGTTTTTCTTTTGTAATACGTCATCCTCATTTCTGTACGAGTTCTAAACTGTCTTTCTTCCCAGCCCACGCTCGCATTACACTAGGATAATGTTAAAGTTACTAGGCACAAACTTATGGATAACAGAATTTGTTTTAGGTTCCCATGTGAAATGCTTCTAGAAATATTACTGATGAACGTATCGTCACCAATATGACGCTCATGAACGCCTCACGGTAGATTGTATATAGCAGTCAAAGTTCAAACAGGTTTTGTATCATTGGTTACAAAAGTACAGTAGTGAAGCTTATTTTATCCTCAACTGATGTGTAAGGCTCTCTTCGAAGCTGAAATTACTACGTGAAAAGTAATTTAAAATTTAAAATGAATAAAACTTACACAGGGCTGACAGTCAGCACGTCATTTTAATGTCGATACTAACCCCAAAATGAATAAAACTTACATAGGGTTGACATTCAGCACATGCTGTTAATGTCGATAATAACACCATCACCTCCCAAAATGAGATACATTTTATTGAGCCAAGCATTGAGAATTCCAGTGTACCATAATCATATCTCTACCATGGTAATACTGAAAACGAAACATCTACAATAAATCGAAATTAATTTTCAATTTATTATGTCGTGTTCTGTACATATTTACGTGTTGAAGAAAAATTAGATCCTGGCTCAGTCCGGTGGTATTTGAAGGTGCTCAAATACGTCAGCCTCGTGTCGCTAGATTTACTGGCACGTAAAAGAACTCCTGCGGGACTAAATTCCGGCACCTCGGCGTCTCCGAAAACCGTAAAAAAGTAGTCAGTGGGACGTAAAGCAAATGACATTATTATTAAGAAAATTTAACTACATTACAAAAATACTCAACCGAACACCAGTGGGATCCGAACCCACAACCTCCCGATTTCGTGTCGGTTGCTCTACCATTGAGCTATGGTGGCTTAATTCGTATTTGTTCTGTTGGAAAGGATCTAAGCTACAGATATGGCACTACTGCCTGCGTGCAAATCGCCTGTTGCGGGCCAAGTCAGTGAATATTGAATTTTCTCTTCAAAATGTACTATATGTACGGAACACTACCTAATAGGTTGAGTTAATTTCGATTACAATGAGGTCGTGAATATTCAATACTCATCTACAATAAAAATTGTTACATATTACTTCACAAATTCAAGCAGGATAGCGTGCAGTCTTCTCGGAGGAAGTTCTTTGGGCAGAAGAGACCGATGTAGCTTAACACCTAATGAGATTGCCAGACATACTCTAGCAACTTATAACTTTGCCCAATATGAAAAGCATACCAAGATGGTGGAAATAATCCTCAAAGTTCTTAAAGCATCACTCCCATCAAATTTGTTTCTCTCTAAAGCCTTCACCATTGAGGAAGTCGATATGACAATAAATGGCTTCAAACATGGAAAAGACCCTGGATTCGATGGCATCCATCCTGCGTTTCTCTCAAATTTACGGAAGAATGCTCTGAAATGGCTAGTTCATTTTTTCAGTGATACCTTAAGCTCGGGAGTACTACGCAAAGAGTTCAAGAAAACTAAAATTATTGATCCCTTGAAACATAATTCTAAAGACCTAGCTCAAAGTTACAGGCCGATAGCACTGCTAATCGCTAGTAGCTTTACGTCGTACCAACACAGATAGGTCTTATGGTGACGGTGGGACGAGAAAGGGCTAGGAAAGGGAAGGAAGCGGCCGTGGCCTTAATTAAGGTACAGCCCCAGAATTTGCCTGGTGTGAAAATGGGAAACCGCGGAAAACCATTTTCAGGGCTGCCGACAGTGGGGTTCGAACCTACTATCTTCCGAATACTGAATACTGGCCTCACTTAAGCGACTGCAGCTATCGAGCTCGGTACACTGCTAATCTGCTCTTACATATTTCTTAAAAGGTTTATTAACAATAGGATAAGTCCTAAAAACATGCAGCATATTTCTGTGGAGCAGGTCGGTTTCAGATACAATCGAAGTTGCTGTGCACAAATTCTTGCTTTAATATCCTACGTATAGTCTACTTTTCAACTTCTGGATCTCTCTGCAGCGTATCATTCAGTTTGGAGGGAGAGGCTACTCTACCAGCTGTTACAAGTAATATTCGGTAAAGCTACAGTTCAACGTTGTGTTAATATGCTCAGCAACATTCTATTCACGTCATCCTAGGTGCAGTGGAAACTTAACAACGAGCTTTCCCAAGGGTCAATGCGGGCTCCTCTTCTTTTCACTCTGCACATATGAAACACAGTCTATGCATTTTTGATGTGCTTATTATATAACCTTCACAATAAAGCACAAAAATTTTAATGTCTTGGAGACTACTAATGACCTCGCTAGACCTGAAATATATTTTCATAAATGAAGGCTCCAACCCAGCACAACATAAGCTGAGGTATCCTGTTTCCATTCGAACAATAGAATGGCTAACAGTATAATACACGTACCGTCTGAGGGATTGGTTCTTGGGTATAATAAATCCCAAAGTAATTAGGAGTATCCCTGGACCGAACGCTGTATTTCAAGAAACATTTCAAAAACACACCTGTCAAAATTAGAAGCAGCAATTAGATATTGGAGATACTTTGTGGTTCAACGTGGGGTGCTTCTGAAAATAACTCTAAGGTGCTTGCATTTGGTCTGGTGTTCTCTACAGATGAATACTCGGCTCCAGTTTGGCTGAACAGCACTTGTGTTGAGTTAGTTAATGCCCAACTGAACAAATCTAGGACACTGATCAGTGGCCTAAGCGGACCGACTCCCACCTATCAGTTTCCAGTTCTCAACAAAATTATGTCTTTTTATATGTGCAGAAAAGCCGCTCTGATTCAAGAATACAAGAAGATCGTAGGAAACGTCAATCTACCTATTCACTAAGGCATTTCTGACCTCAGTAGGAACCGGCTCTAGTCCAAATGTCTACCAATGAGTTTGCCAGATACTAATTTTGATGCAAATATTCAGTGGAGAGAAAGGAATGGAGGTTGAGTACCAGTCCTCAGCTTTGGTCTTGCTGCTGCTAGGTCAGCTAGGTTATCAGCCCAGAGGCTGGTTGGATCCTCAAATACCATCACCAAAGGCTATGCAGTTATAGGGAAACCACAAAAACCAATGGCAGTACCAAAATGAGGCGTACTAGGCAAGATGAGGAGTGAGGTAGTTTGCCATTGCTTTCCTCACTAGGCCAGACAGTGCTATTGTAGCACAATTAACCTTATGAGCAACACCTTTCATGACACTGATACACTGGTTGTGCTCTGAATGTCATTAATCAGCACCACCCATACCCCAGCAGCTTCCATATTGTCACAGCCATGGATGAGACTGGGACTTCAGTGGAAGCTACACTTTACTCTGGCCTGTGCCAAGAGATGGATGCAAAAGTAATGTATCCATCAAGAAATGACAGCAGGCAAGCTTTGGTCTTATTTCAAAATAAACAACCCTGCCGCTGAGTTTAGCCTACCAGGAAGCTTGGACTGCTCTTAACAGGATTCGAACGAATTGTAAAATCAGCGCTGAATATCTTTATAACTATGGCAAAATTCCATCTTCTCAGTGTGACTGTGGTGGTCCCATACAGCACAATCAGCACATTACATAGGACTAGGAGACTAGTCTGATTTTCAACTGGCAACACCTACAGCCCTAAAGTGGATGTACGAAAAGTAACCCGTCAACGACGGATAAAACAGATAGTATTAAGACACTGAAAGGCATGACTCCATCTTAACCTAGTCTGAACTTCAGTTCTTGAAAGGTCGTGACATTGTCTTCCCCATCAAAGAGTCAATTCATTCGTTCAAAATCACATTTCGATGGTTCAAAAATCAAGCCTCCTTAGCCAAGTTTTGAGATTTCTGGATTTAGATGTGTACGCTTGCGTGCAGAATATCTGGCCCATACTCCCAGATCCCAACAGTGTTTCCTCATTCATCTAACACCTGACCCCATCCAGCCCTTACTACTGACTGGCTTGAAGTAAATCCGGAGAAACAAATGTGAACCAATCAGCGACGCTATATTCGGTATAAAATGAAGATTGGGCCATGAATAGCCTCCCTTACTGGAATTTGCTATGACTGGAGAAAATAAGAAAACGTGAGGCTAGACAAGTTTCCCGCGAATTTTGTATGTCGCACCCCACTTTCCTTTCTTCCCTCCCTCTCACTACTCGCTAATTCGCACAAAAGTAAGGCTCACGAGAACTTCTGTTAATAATAATCTTCTTCTGTGGTGTTCAATCCGAAGATAGGTTTGTAGCGGCTTTCCATGAACTCCAGTCTGTGGCTAGTCTCTTCAAGGCCAAGTAATTATCACAACCCTTGTCGTGAATGATTTGTTTTATATATTCTAGCTCTGGTCTACCTATACAGTTCTTTACTTCCCCAATGCCTTCCAGTATTGTTTACACTTACATTTATTTCCAAAGAATCTATACAGAGCTCACCTCCAACTTAGACCCTGTGCAGTCAGTAGTGAACAAATCAAATCTAATATATAGGTATAACTAATAAACAAGCTGTGATAGGTATAGTGGGTCCCCCACGTAGTGATCACTGCCCGGTGGAGCCTGGTGTTTACTATATATTCGGCGAATGCCAGGGAATCGCGATTAAACTCACGATAATGAGTTCGTAATAATATAGATAATAGCTCCCTTCTACAGTGATAACTGCTGGATGGAGCCTGGCTATGAACAAAAGAATAAACTGTAATAGGGATAGTGGGCCCTCCACGCAATGATCACTGCCTCGTTGGCGTCTGGTGGTTACCATATATTCGGCGATTGCTAGGAATCGCGAGGCTACTCACGATACTAAAAGGATTTTGGAATAATAGGAATAATAACTCCCACCAGTAGTGATAACTGCTGGATGGGGCCTCCCTCCAGTATTGTGTGCAGAAGACTTTCATAACTCAAGATATGTCCAATCCAATTCTCTCTTTGGTGAGTAATCAAATTCCACAAACATGGCTCCTCTCTAATTCTTTTCAGCGTTTCTTCATTAGTGATTTTGTCCACCCATGGAATTTTCAGTATTTTCCTGTAACACCATATTTCAAAGGCGACTATACGTTTCTTATCAGCCACGCTAAGAGTCCATGTTTCACTACCATAAAAGAATAGGTACGCTCCACACACTTATCTTCACAAGATGTTTCCTGAGGCTCATACGACTGTTTTTGCATGTAAAGAGCTTTCCGTTTTTGTAGAGCGCTATTTTGGTTTGGTTAATGCGGCTGACTATTTCTCTTCTACTTCCTTCATCTGCTGTTATTTTGCTACGAAGATAAGTGAACTTCTGTACATTTGTCAACTGTTCTCCATTTAAAGTACAAGGAGAAGGTTCATACTGCCGGCTACAGAGAAGGACTTTGGTTTTCATTTTGTTGATCTTCATGTTATATTTGTTGAAGGTGGGTCTCATTTCTGCTAATGTATAATTCACATCATCGTTTTCTGCCAGGACTGCGATATCATCTGCAAAGTGAAGCATGGTAATTCTTTCTCCTTGAATGATGAGACCTCCAGTCATTGGCAAATTATCATTTACTTCATCTATTGCTTTTTGGATGTATGCATTAAAAAGAATTGGTGAGAGCGAACGACCTTAACGAACTCCTTGCTTAATGCTGGCATCTGTTGTGCAAGCTCCACATCGTATAACAGCTATTTCGTCTTCATACAATTTCCAAATTGTCCTCCTGTCCTTGTACTTGACACTCAGTTCTTTCAACACCATGCATAGTTTATCCCACTCAACCTTTCCAAATGTCTTCTCCAGGTCTACGAAAACAATGAATGTGTCAAGATCTTTTCGCAGTCGTTTCTCTATAATCATTCTTAAGGTTAGAATTGCTTCTCGAGTCCCTCTACCCTTCCTAAATCCAAAGTGATCTTCTGTCAATGTCACCTTTCCTTCAATGCATTTCAAGATAATGCTGGTGAGTATTTTAGAGGCATGGGTTAACAGGCTCAGTGTGCTATATTGGTCACATCTATTAGCAGATGATTTCTTTGGAATGGTCCCTATGACCCACTTCCTAAAGTCCGATGGGATATGTCCCGTGTTATACATTCCACAAATCAGATCAAATAAGGCTTTCTTCACATTCTCTCCAGTGGCTTTTATCAGCTCTGCTGCCATATCATCAACTCCAGAGGCCTCACTGTTTTTGAGTCTTTCCATTGCTTGATTAAATTCATCCAGGAGTATTTCATCTCCTTCATCTTTATCTACTAGCTCTTCATTTTCTAGTGTTTCACAAGGTTTATATTTTTCGTCCATATATATTTTCAATTTATTTTTTCCATTTTGAGGCAATATCAGAATCTTCATCCACTAGTTTTCCGTAACCTGTCTTCAGTCCATTGCATCTAATCCTCTTGTCCCCAAAGAACCTTTTCACTGCATTAAACGCTGTCTCAAATTTAGGATTGTCAACTAGTTCTTCTACTTCCATGCACTGCATTTCCAGAAATTTTACGCTGGCTGCCTTCGCCTAACGATTTACTTCTTTTCTCAATTTCTGTATTTTTGTTGTCCATCTTCAGTCGCAGAGTTCTTAAACTTTCTTCTTGTGTCTATGTCCTCAATTATTTCATTAGTTATCCAGGCTTTCCGGTTCTGTGCTTTCGGCTTTCCCAGATCTGTTTCTGCTGTTAGAACACTTCCCTTCCAAGCATTCCATTTATTGTCCATACTTCCTAAGTCTAGTACTGATATTTCTGCCAGAAGTTAATCTGTCTTCACCTGTCTTCTTAAAATCTGTAGCAAGGTTTTGACCTTTGAGAGCTTCCGTATTCCATTTTTGACTGTTATTCCTTTTCAGTTTCTTCAGTTTTAGTTGACATTCGCTCAAAACCATGTTGTGGTCGCTACCAATATCTGGACCAGGGAAGCTTCTACAGTCCTTCAGCTGTGTCTTAAATCGCTGCTTTACTAAAATGTAATCGACTCCCACCACCTGGCATTGTCCAAGTATAACGTCTTCGTGCATGATGTTTAAATAATGGATTTTCAACCACCAGGTAATTATAAGCGCAGAATTCCAATAAACGGTTTCCTCGATCGTTCCGTGTGCCAAGCCCAAATTGGCCCACAACTATTCCGTCTTTAACCTCTCCAATAACAGCATTCCAGTCTCCGAGGATTATCAGATTCTCATTTCCTTTAACACCGTTGATTAATTCTGTCAGATCATCGTACACTCTTTCCACTTCATCTTCGTGGGCAGTGGTTGGCATGTAGACTTGAATGATCACGGTGTCCCTTGGTTTTGTACCTAGTTTCACTAAAATCAGTCTTGCACTCTGCTGAATGTATCCTTTAACTCGATGACCCATTTCCTTCGTCAGTACCATTCCAACTCCTCTCTCTCCTGGTTTGTCCATAATGGTTCCCGTGTGGATTATTCTGTAATCTCCACTCCAAAAATCTCCATCAGGCCACCTCACTTCTGCTATTCCTAACACATCTGCATTCATCCTTCCAGGCTCAAGCTTTAGGTTTTTCGGCTTTCCACATGCAGAAGTGATCGAACGTTCCATCTTGCAATGCGTCTCCTACATTGAGTACTTATTCAAGCACACCCCGCCCGGAGATCCTATTGCGGGGCTAATGCGGAAAATTTTACGAGTACAGGTTTCATGACATGAACCGCTATTCCTTGGGACGTCCAGAGGATCCTTAATGCAGTGGTTTCCCGTTGCCATCTTATTCCTATGCCGTTGACGATTCCTTGTTCGTTCATCCGCCCAAGGATAAGAGTGCCCTGTACTTACTCCACGCTTGAAAGAGGGAGACAACTTATACCGGTGGTCACTCTGTGGGACGCAGTTTGTCATACCCGGGAGAGAAACAAATATAACCACTGAAGCCAGCAGCAACCATCACGCATCACAAACAAAATCACGTTTAAAACAGGGTACAATTCTCACTTCAAACAATTTTGCACATACTAAGTTGTAAAAACATATACAGTCATTATTTCGAAACATAATTGTTTGTTCCGAGCAGAAAAAATATAAATATTTTAAAAATAACGTAATTTGTACGGCTGTTCGGTGCAAATATGACGTAACGGCTAGACTCTACGAACCATATGATCAACAAAGGGATCATACAGCTTCTCTGCTGGTTGGCTCTCCCGCACTGATCTATTCATTGCTGGGCTCGAAGTTCCATAATAATAATAATAATAATAATAATAATAATAATAATAATAATAATAATAATAATAATAATAATAATAATAATTGTATCGAAGGTACACCTGCCCCACGCATTTCAAACAAGCGCCTTTTAGAAGGCCATCTATATCAGAACCTCTGAAACTCATTTCGGAAATAGTTTGAACATTTATCTACAGATGTCGCTACTATCAACTTATGTGCGCCCTCTGGGGTGAGGATGAACAATTAATTTTGAAAAATAATTATGTGTGTTAGGGTTCCCTGAACTATATTGTTTAGTTTGTTTTTCGTGCAAATATGGCATATCGGCTAGACTGTATGAACCACACGATCAAGAAAGGGATTATACAACTTATCTGCTAGTTGGCTCTCCCGCACCGATCTATTCATTGCTAGGCTCGAAGTTCCATAATAATAATAATAATAATAATAATAATAATAATAATAATAATAATAATAATAATAATAATAATTGTACCGGAGGTACACCCGCCCCGCGCATTTAAAGTAAGTTATCATAATAAGTTATCAACACTTCTACCTCTTCCCGCCAACTTAATATTTCAGCCAATAAGAAATAATTTTGTACAAAGTGACCAATCAGAGTGTTTTAAATATTTATTCGATTGTCCAATGAAGATTGAGGGTGTGTCAGGGTTTCGGCCCCAAAAAATCTGGAACCTTCCTCTCCGCTATAAAACTTGGGACCGTTTGGGCCATATTGTTCTTGTGATCACTCCAGTCAAGAGATTTAGAGTGTGTTCGTAGTGGAGGCAGGGGAAAGGGCTGCCTCATCCATCGCCGGGAGGTTCACCAGCTCAAGGTAATAGCAGACTCCGTTTAATCATGTAATAGTCTTTAAAAACTAGTTCGAGGGGAAGGTTTGACATTCCTCCGTAATGTTTCTTTTTTCTCAATGTAAATTCTCAAACTAGTCTAAAGAACTTAATCGAACCTAAGAAATAAAAAGTGGTACCCTCTTGTAATCCCTTTCAACTTGATATTGAGGTGACTTTGGTTTTCTAACCTTTAAAATCTACCTCTAAATTTTGTAAATTAACACTTTCTCTCCATCTAGTTCACCTCCGTAGTATAGGCCTAGCCTCTGTTGTAACTTCGGGCCATAAACCCACATAGGGTTTCAATGATCTTCTGGTGAATTCCAAAGAAGTGCCAGAGTTCGCCTACTAACATTTTGATTTTTGGCCAGTAACTTTAACGTTTTGTTTTTAAATAAGGCCATGGTAGAATGGGTACTTGTTACACCTGTTGAAGTAAGCTTCTATTTTTTCATTTTGTATCATGGTAAATCAGACTGTTGAGTGATTATTATTATTATTTATTAAATATAGGCAGATGCTTTTATAGGTCTAGAACATGTAATTTTTTAGGATAGTCTCCTAGGAAGCAGTTGTATTGAACAAAGACGCTCGTCCTACTTGTGTAAAACTTGGAGTTCAGTCTCTTGGAGTATGTGCTGAAGGGAGCAGTGGTGCTCTTGTTAAATTGGCAGCCAGGGAGCTTCAACTTCATGTTGTTAAATTGTTGTTGATTTTTCTAATATTGTTACTCAAGCTCACGAGCTAGACCTTGTACCTAAACAATGGTTATTTGCTTAGCAAAGTGCAATGTTTAAAATTTGAAAAGTAACAAAAGAAAAATAAGAAAAAAAATATTATAACAATAATAGTAATAATTATTATTATGATAAATTACTTTTTTGGAAACCAATAAATAGTAATAATAAACTGATAGCCAATATATTTAATGCATCGTAAAAGGCGTACTTTTATGTGTGATCATAAAATAAAGCATTCGCCGAAGAAAAGAGCAAATACAGAAACTTCACTTGTATCACAAAACTAAATAGTACTTAAATCACAGGACACCTCAATAACTTTGTGGGAAATGATACTGTTGTGGTATTAAGTGGTATTAATTAAATTTGCCAACGGCCGTAGCCGCGTTGAAACACCGGATCCCGTGAGATCTCCGAAGTTAAGCAACATTGGGCGTGGTCAGGAGTTGGATGGGTTGCCATGCGCTGTTGGTGGGGGGTAAGGGAATGGAGGAGCGGAAAGGAACTGGCCACCCTACCGCACGTAAACTCCGGCTCAGGAACACCTCTGCGGAGGTTCGGACCTGCCTTCGGGCAGAATAACCCTTACCTTACCTTACCTACTTAAATATGGTACAGAATATTTAGTATTACAACTATTGTAATTCGGAAATATTATTGCTCCTAACAGCGTTCAGACTCTCACCATACTTCTCTGCTTGCATGATCGCGAACAACTTGATAGTTGCAGGAAGAAATAATTTCTCATAGATTTCGCAATTAAGTATACCTATAATGGTACTCTTAGTGTTTTCTTAGGAACTGTAGCATATTTGTCTAGGAATATTAAATTGACTTTAATTGCTGTCCGTGACGCTTAAAACTGTCAATAGGTTCGTCCGGAAGTGGCTTGTAAATTTTAAAGGTTCCAAGCTATCACTGGCTAAAGTTTCCAATCAAAAAACACTTTGGCCGTTACTGGTTATTAACACAAATGTTAGAGAAACCTAGTTCTAAATAATCACCTGGATATTCGAACACTCCTGTTTTTGTCGAATTGGGCCGTTGACCTTCCGTGTTAAGCCCTTTAAAACAACAAGAATCAAGTTTTGCCGAATAATTAACCTTACTGTTGAGAATTGAAGTAGATTTAAATGGTGAATGTACAACTCAATTCGCATCCCGTTCTTTCTTCGGTATTTTCGTGAGAGAACAGTCACTTGACGAAATATTTTCACGGGAGCTGTTTTTACCACTGAATCAGCCGATTGTCCATGATTATGGCGATACATTTAATACTAAAAAAGGTTAACTACTCCTTTTCAAATCGCTTAGAAATCTATATGTACAGCAGAGTTAATACCTCACTCATAGTCTTTGCACTGACTGACAACAAGTTTAAGGCTGTGGAAGAAGAATCTTTTCTCGTAGTGTAGCGTTAACATTGCCAAGTGGCTTATTGTCAGTAAGCTACAATGGATGGAAAGTGGTACCACGTATGGTAGGTTCCGGTCTGAAAGGGCTCTGGGGTAATTATTGTGGTGAAATATGTGTGGCAGCATCTAATATACGAACTCGTTCTGGCAGTGTCAATTGCCAGCCTTTCTGATCAGACGTTATGGCATTGCAAGTCCGTGAAAGTATATTAGTTTTGATAGGAGTGGAAGGGCTTCTTGTCTGGCTTACTGTGCTGAGGAGACGTGAACAACAATAATTGTTCGAAATTGAGATGGAGTTTGTATCGTCATATGAACGGCCGATCTTAGACGCGCCGACCACTTTGCGGACCACTGGGCCAGACCAATGTAATATTACTTGAACTCGACCTGTAGAGGGAGGGGTGAGTGCTACTCACAGCTCATCTTTTGGGGGAAGGTAAGTAACTTGTAAATCATTTTGCTAGAATCATAAAGGGAGAAAATTTGACCCTAGAGCGAGTGGAGGTAGCGGAAATTATTTCATTACCAACCTAAATCGCTGTTTCTATATGGGCTAGGTCTTTTGGTCACAAGTGTACGTATTCACCATTTCTTCTCTCAATCTTTTGTACAAACATATTTTGTCAGTTTCTTTCCCAATAATTTCTCATACGAGATGAAATAACCATAGCCTATGTCAAACTATACAATTTCAAACTGGTTTTTCTGTCTCCTCAAAAGTGGACGATTTGACACAGGTGGTTTACATTTCGCTCTTAAATAGACAATTCATAAAGCCACTTTCCTACAGTACACTCTGGGAACGAAATTACTCTGGTTGGCCCTCACGTCTTCCTATTTTCAATACTTACCCTCACTTTACTTTCGTTATCAGAGTTCGTTAGCTCTGCAGTCTGTACTCATGAAACAATTACTATCCGAAGAACTTTGAAATAATGGAAAGTGGGCATTTTTCAGTTTGCGGCTCGACACATTATAGACTCGTAAAGTCAGTGCCCATTTGTTCTGAAGGTGGTGGGTTCGATTCCGGCTAAAGCCGGTGGCATTTGAAGGCACTTAAATACAACTCTGTCATCATTATGACTATTCTGAGACGAATTGTCAATTTTCTGAGCTCGTTGAATGGTTATTGTTATCACTAACTTCACTATGACAGGAGATAGTCTGTAACCTTATATATAATGATATCATATCAGCATTCATAAAATTACTGGAATTACATCGAGGATGGCCGATGTTGAGTAATGAATTTCTCTAAATTTTTGATGATTTGCTATGATTGACCCATCAAAGAGGGTGGTATTCCAAACTTCTTCCTAAAGAGTGTTTATGTTGTTAAAGTTTACACAGATTTAACGTAAAATGTAAAAGTAACTACTAATTAAAATGGGTTTTCTTTACCTCCAAAGTCGGGTCGTACGCTGTTATCGTATCCTCGAAGTAAGTTGTCTAGTAGTTCGGAAATATTCCTGTGATTATTGTGCTGCGAATAAACAGGAACTCTTCGCCTGCAACAGACAGAAATAACTCGTTTCAGGAATACATTTTCTTAATAATGAGGTAAAAATAAAAAGCACTCTAGGAGATGAAGAATCAGAAGGCATGTAGAATCAATAATTTGCCAGCAGAAGTTTTGAAGAATTTAGGAGGAGGGAGATTGTACACCTCTGTAATGAGATAGATAACAAAGGAGAATGGTCGGCTGACTTTCTAGTAACAGTAATGATACCAATTGAGAAAAAGAATGCCGTAAAATGTGAAGAGCGTAGGACTAATAGTTTAATCCCTCATGCAGCTTGTCTTGTTGAGAGTGCTGAATCGAAGGCCTGATGGAAAATGAGATAGATGGATTGGAGAGGAACAATTTGGATTTAGAAAAGGAACAAGAGATGCCATTGCCTGCTAAGAACTATAGGGGAAGGGAAGAGAAATTTATGTTGTCTTTATTGACTTGGAAAACGTTTTCGATAGGCTAGAATGGAGCAAGCTGATGGACATCTTGAAGAGGAAAGGAATAGACTGGAAGAAGGGAAGACTTGTACACAATCTGTTTACAACAGAAAGTAATAAGGATTGAAATTGTGGGAAGGAAGCGGAATTGGAAAGGGCGTCAGACAAGGTTGTTGCCTATGCCCTCTGTTGTTCATCTTATACCTGGGAAAGATTATTAGAAAATGCTTGGATGGAAGGAGAGGAGTGGGTATTGGCAGGAAAAGAATTGAATGTTTACATTTTGCTGATGACATGGTATTATTAGCAGAAAGCGAAAGAAATTATAAATAAATTGCTAAAAGATATGAAGGATGCTTGCGAGGAGTAGGTCTATGAGATGAGAATCAGTGCATCAAAAACAGAGTATGGTGATTTGTAAAGAAAGAAAACCGGCTAGTATCAAGACAGGGCAAGTTAATATCAGCCAAGTAAGAGCTTTCAAATATCTTGGAGGTACAATAAATGAAAACATGATATTTCATCAGGAGGTGAAAACTCGCTTTTCTATAGCGAAAGAATTGTTCAATGGGAAGAGGAGATTATTATGCGGCAAAATAAATAAAAGTTTGAGAAGGAGACTTGATAAATACTTTGTTTGAAGTGTGGTATTATAAGGGGCGGAGATGTGGACTGTGAGAAGAGAAGATGAAAAAGGGCTAGAGATTTTTGAGATGTGGATGTGGAGGAGAATGGAGAGAATAAGCTGGATGGAAAGAGTGAGTAATGAAAATGTTTTTGAAAGAGTTGATGTGAAGAGAAAATTGCTGCAAGTTTCAAGAGAAAGGAAGAAAGGCTGGATGGGACGCTTATTGAGACGGGAGTGTTTGTTACGGAATCACTGGAAGGATTAGTGTGCGGAAGGAAGATGTGAGAGAGGAGAAAGTAAAATATGATAGATGACATCGAAGAAGGAGGGACTCACAAGGATCTGAAGAGGTTGGCAAAACACAGAACATGGAGATCTGTCGTATGAAAACTTACATGTGGGCAGAACACATGTTGATGAATGTGTGTCTAACATCGAATATATAGTGTCCTGTTCATACCTTCAAAGTAATAATTATTAACCAGATGGACTTGTCAAAGAAGGATTGCTTATACTGATTTTTCTAAGAAAAAATCTAAGAACAACCATAGAGATTTAGTTGCGGGATGTACAGTTAGAAGGACGGCATCAGAAATTCATAGCTACGGAGGAATTTTTTTTAAATTTTTTTTTTTTGCTAGTTGCTTTACGTCGCACCGACACAGATAGGTCTTATATCGACGATGGGACAGGGAAGGCCTAGGAGTGGGAAGGAAGCGGCCGTGGCCTTAATTAAGGTACAGCCCCAGCATTTGTCTGGTGTGAAATTGGGAAACCACGGAAAACCATCTTCAGGGCTGCCGACAGTGGGGTTCGAACCTACTATCTCCCGAATACTGGATACTGGCCGCACTTAAGCGACTGCAGCTATCGAGCTCGGTACGGAGGAATTTACACCAACTCCTAGCCTATACAGGTGTTAGGGGTATACGTGCAGATATTTTGCTAGTCGGGAAAGAAAAATACATCTCGCAATATATGCTATGTACTTCTTACCTTGTCCTATTAGTTTTCACATAACTGAGCCCAATATTTAAGATCCAAATGTGTTTTGAACGGTCGTAGCAGGACAAGCCTGTTATGTCATTCTGTCCACGCGTAGTGATACAGTAGCAGAGTGTAGGGCTTGTAGAACCTGTTTCTTATCGCAGGCCAACACATGTTGTTGTGCACTTCCCCTAAAGGCTTGGCAAGTAGGGGAGGTTGACTCACGAGCCAAGCCACTTGCTGTACTCGAAAACCGGTCTAGGGTACTCTGTGTGAAAAGTACACAGCATCCTTACAGTGACGTCGAAGATACGTACCAGCGCATACATGCGAATCAAGTGTTGTGTAGTTGTGTGTGATTTATAAGACGTCATTGGCATTACTCAGTGATCCAAGCTGACAAAATGAAAGGAAATAGTTAATGTGTACATGAAAAATTGGCGCAACTTTTCTGTGCTGTTATTGCGACAGTCTATGATTAATTTCTGACAATAAACAATGCGGGTCGTCTAGGCTTATTCATAGAATTTTCAGGTCAATGAAAGGACGGAAAACACTGAAAGAAAAGGCAGTGAAATTGTTATCAATGAGACAAATTTCAAAAACCGTAGTTTCATCCATCGTGAACATTGCTCGAAGGAAAAAGAGCTACTGTGGAATTGCCGCCAGGCATTTCTAATTGAAGGCTTATTCTTCTTTTTCCTAATCTGTTTACCCTCCAGGGTTGGTTTTCCGTCGGACTCAGCGAGGGACCTCACCTCTACCACCTCAAGGGCAGTGTCCTGGAGCATGAGACATTGGGTCGGGGGAAAAACTGGGGAGAATGACCAGTACTTCGCCCAGGCGGCCTCACCTGCTATGCCGAACAGGGGCATTGCGAGGGATGGGAAGATTGGAAATGATAAACAAGGAAGAGGAAAGGAAGCCGCCGAGGTCTTAAGTTAGGTACCATCTCGGCATTTGCTTGGAGGAGAAGTGGGAAACAACGGAAAACCACTTCCAGGATGGCTGAGATGGGAATCGAACCCACCTCTACTCATTTGACCTCCCGAGGCTGATTGGACCCCGTTCCAGCCCTCCTACCACTTTTCGAATTTCGCGGCAGAGCCGGGAATCAAACCTGGACCTCCGGGGGGTGGCAGCTAATCACGCTAACCACTATACCACAGAGGCGGACAGAAGGCTTATTACTGGACAATAAGTGCCGATAGGTAAAATGACTGTAATTGACCCGTTTAATTAGAACTTCCGTAATAATAATGTTACTACTACTACTACTAATACTGATGATAATAATAATAATGATAATATTAATAATAATGTCTTTACGTCCCACTAACTAATTTTCACTATTTTCGGAGACGCTGAGGTGCCAGAATTTTTTACCGCAGTATTTCTTTAATGCAAGTAAATCTATACATACGAGACTGGCGTATTTGAGCACCTTCAAATATCACCGAACTGAGCCGCCATCGAACCTGCCAAGGAGCGGTCAGAAGACCAGCGCTATATTGCCCGAGCCACTCAGACCGACATTAGAGCTTAGAGTAAGTTGGTCGTGCTGTTGGGGGAGCGCAGTTGTGAGCTTGCATTCTGGAGATAGTGGGTTCGAACTCCATTGTCGGCAGCTGGGATGATGGTGTTCCGTGGTATCCCATTTTCACACCAGGGACTGTACCTTTATTAAGGCCTCGAATGCTTCCTTCCCACTTATATCCCTTTTCCCTCCCTTCGTCGCCTTAAGACCTACCTGTGTCGGTGCGACGTAAAATAATTATCGGTAATTTCGGAGACATGTCCGCAGTTATGAGATTAATAATAACTAGAAACTGTTGACAGTTCACTACTTTCTTTAGTGTTTTCTGGCAGATTAGGAGCTACGAAGTATGGGGGGGCGATTAACTGTTATTTTCATAATAGTTAGTAATAATAGATTAACATAATAATAATAATAATAATAATAATAATAAAATATTATAATTTATTATTATTATAATGCTAGTGGCTTTACGTCGCACCGACACAGATAGGTCTTATGGTGACGATAGGACAGGAAAGGCCTAGGATTTTGAAGGAAACGGCCGTGGCCTTAATTTAAGGTACAGCTCCCACATTTGCCAGGTGTAAAAATGGGAAACCAACCAAGGAAAACCATCTTCAGGGCTACCGACAGTGGGATTCGTACCCACTATCTCCCGGATGCAAGCTCACAGCCGCGCGCTCCTGACCGCACGGCCAACTCGCCCGGTAATAATAACAACAATGTTTACGTCCCAATGGAGGCGCGCGGTGTCGGAATTTTGTCCACAGGTGTTCTTTCACGTGCCTGTAAATCTACCGATCAGAAGCGACGTATTTGTGCACTTTCAAATACCACCGGACTGAGCCAAGATCGAGCCTAATAAGTTTATGAAACCAGTGCTTGAACCATCTGAGCCACTCAGCTTGTCAACGTTTATTTTGATACGTTTAATAGGCACTGCAAAATCAGCAGTAAGCAAGAATGCTTTAATTTACCATTAAACATGTTCTTTTCGTTTGGAAGCACGAAGGGAAGGTACGTTTAATTTATTTTTTATAACATGTCCCTTATTGGAATGAAGCAAAACGTTCGATGTGTTTTGACAGTTCAATTCTGATACTACTCACTTGGAAATCCTATCCCATGCATTCTTTCGTTGACGTAGGAAAGTTTATTTACGTACACGTCAACAAGCTTTTGCCTAGCAGACTAACCGGACATCCCATACGTTTTCTGTTTGAGCTATGTTGTGCATTATAACTATTACAAAATGAAGAAATGAAGTCCGGGGTGTTTCTCCATATGGCGTGTTGGTCTCCCAAAAATCCATGATAATGAAATCACACTGTGGGAAAATATTCAACGTAAGCAGTTCGACAAAAGCACTAGACGTGTCGCGTGCCAGTTCGTTTGTCTGCTGTTCTTAGCGACGGGGATGTGGCTAGACGGGTTCCCGCCCCCTTCATGAAATCGGACTGGAGATATGAGCTGCCTGCCTGACCTTCACCTGAATAACAGCTGTCAAAGAGGCGGATTATCGTCCAAACTAGTACGCGAGTTAATTCGTAGTTGTTGTTGTAGTAGTATTTGAATAATGCCAGTGTACGAAAACCACGAATACCATGATATGCTGCTAGTGTATCGTGCAGAAGAACAGAATTCGAGGCCGCGCTTCATGAATCTATCGGGAAAGGCTTCCCAAGCGACAGGTGCCAAATCCAGCAACGATACTTGATGTAGGCTACTGCTGCGTGTTCGCTATACAGGCTGTGTTACATCACGCTATAAAAAGTCTGGGCCTGAACGGCCACATGTAATCCCAGACGCGGAAGAAGACATTCTGGTAATGGTATACGATGATCCCGGGCGCCGTACGCGTAGTATATAACACGTGCCGATGGTATACCAATTTGGACCATACGTAGGACACTGCATGAAGAGCGAATGCACCCTGACCACATTCAACGGGTGCAGTGTCTTTCACCAGCATTTTCCTGGTGTGAACATGACAAACCACGGAAAACCATCTTTAGGGCTGGTGACAGAGGGGTTCGAAGCCACTATATCCTGAATACTGGATATTGGCCGAACTTTAGCGACTGCCGTCTCTCAGGCCGGGAGGTTTGTTACAGTGAAGGAGATGTACGGAGAAGGTGAGGGGGTATGCGGCCGTGGCCTACGATATGAACTCTCCCGGCATTCACCTTAGTGCAGGAGAATGGAAAACCACGAACACAGAGGCGTAGAACCAAAGCAGAACCGCGGTCACCCCTCCTCTGCTGGGTTGGTCGGTCGGAGTGCAGAGCCGTCGGGCCAGACGAAGCTCACTCTGCAACCGCCGACTGTTGCAATCGCAGCTCTTCTGTATATAACGGTTGTTTTGTGAGATCATAGGTTAGTCTCGTTTTTTGCCAGTCAGGGAATTTTTTTAATGTTATATGGCCTTCACTCTTTCCAGTGTAGCTAGGTTATCCTTCTGTAGGAGTTCCCAGATAAACCCTAAGGCGTATGTCATGATGGGGTCTGTTTGTACGTAGACGTTTTTCTCTTAGCAACGCTCTTAGAAACGCTCTGTCATCTGTTAAAAGTATTTGGAAGACGGGAAAGGTTAGATAATCTAAGAGTATCTAGCAGGGAATAGTATTCTTCCGTGATCAGATGAATTGTGTACACTCTGGCTTGACAGATAGCAATCAAAGATGGCTGCATGCAAGGACATTACTAAATATGAACATCACATAAATCAGAATAATAATGAAAGTGTTAGTCACTTAGCAACCTAGCAATTATTGGAGTGATCATTTAACGATCTGATTTTAGAATTACTCAAAGTTGGCTGGACTTAAGAGACCTATCAATGTCTCATGATTCACCGACAGGTGAAATGAAATGACGTATGGCTTTTAGTGCCGGGAGTGTCCGAGGACATGTTCGGCTCGCCAGGTGCAGGTCTTTCGATTTGACACCCTTAGGAGACCTGCGCGTCATGATGATGATATGATGATGAAGAGGACACATACACCAAGTCCCATGACAGAAAAATTAACCAATGATGGTTAAAATTCCTGACCTTACCGGGAATCGAACCCGGGGCCCCTGCGATCAAAGGCCAGCACGCTAACCGTTTAGTCATTTAGGCATGGAGCCGGACACTGGCAGGTAATTCCGGAGAGAATGAAGCAAAAATGAAGCAAATCGGTCTGGTAGAACGGACAGACGGATTTGCCAAAGCTGTTTTTAGTAAACTATTTTCTTCTTTCTCTTCTTCTTGCTTCCGGATTTGGCCAACTGTGGACCGCGTGAAGCAATGCTTTCTGGCCAGTCTTCTCCTTTTCACTTCCCAGAACTTCTTCATTCGTTCACTCCTTATTTTTCTCTGCTCCTCAGGTATTACAAATTTGGGCCTGTTCTTCCACTGCTCTTCATGGAATTTGTAGTCATCTACTGGAGTTCTGAACTTCTTTCTGTTGAGGATCAATTATGGTGTTATTTTAATTTATTCTGCGTCCTTCTTAACCTCCTCCACCAATTTCGTTGTCCTCAATTCAATTATATGTTTAAATATTCTTTTAGTCAGGCGGTTGTCATTCATTCTGACAAGACGTTCGTAAAATTTCAGTCTTCGTTTTCGCATTGTGTCCGTGATCTTTTCGGAATACTTTCTGAGATCCCTCATTTCTCCTTTTCCTCCATGTCCCTTCTGTCGTTTTCTGAGGTCCAAGAATTTTCCTCAGAATTTTCCTTTCCTTCTTCTCGATTTCTTTCAGTTCCCCTTTTTTAATTTAAGGGCATTCTGAACCGTACAGCCCCTCCGGTTTTACAACAACGTTGTAGTGTTTAATTTTGGGTTTGTAGGATATTGCCCGTTTATTGTACCAGTTCTGTGTCAGTCTGTAGGCCAGTTCCAATTTTCTAGCTCTTTCCTTGTTTGCCTCCTTGTCTAGTCCATTGGGTTGGATCATTTCTCCCAAATACTTAAACTTTTCTACACTTCTAATCTTCCGCACTTCACTTCTATGCTTTTCTCTCCCTGATGTCGGTACTACATGCACTTCGTCTTTTCGTAAGAGACTTTGAGACCCGTTTTCTTCCCAATGTCATGAAGCTCCAACATCCTTTGGGCATCCTCTCTGTTTTGAGCTAAGAGAGCAAGATCATCAGCAAAAGCCAGACATTTAATTTCCAAGTTTTGTTCCTTGCGTCCAAGATGAATTCCCTGTATGCGTTCTAGTTCCAGAGAGTTTTCCCAGGTTCTTATGACTTTTTCCAATACAATGTTAAACAGGATGGGTGATAATCCATCTCCTTGTCTGACTCCCTTCTTTATTTGGAATGTATCAGATATTTCTCCAGCGATTTAATTATTGAGATGGTGTCTGTCAGGGTTTGTTTTATTATTTCTCGTTGTCCTGTCGTTTCCAAACACTTCTAGGACATAAAATAATTTCTGTATATCAATTGAGTCTTATGCGTTTTGGAAATTGACGACGATTACCACGAGTTCTGACCCCTCAATGCTCTAGTCCTTAGAATACCCTTGAAGTTGAATATCTGTTGTGTACACGACCTCCCATTCCTGAAACCAGCTTGTATTCTCCAATGAGGGAGTCTATTTGTTATTTGACTCTGTTCAGTAGCACTTTGGAGAATATTTTGTACACGACTGAAAGTAAAGAGATACCTCTGTAGTTATTAATATCCATTCGGCTACCTTTCTTTTGGAGTGGGTGGATAAGCGCACATTTCCAATCGTTCGGAATCCTTTCCGTTTTCTAAATCTCGTTTATGAGGTGATGTATTCTCTCTGCAGCCACTTCTTCTCCAATCTTCCACATTTCTCCCACAATGCCATCTTCACCTAGTGCTTTGTTGTTTTTAAGCTCACTGATTATACATTTTATCTCATCTAGACTTGGTGGTTTGGAATTTGGATTCTCATTGGATACTTTCAGGACAGGCAATATTTCATGCGGTTCTTCACAGCTGATCAGTGTTTGGAATTAGTCAGCCAGAAACTGGCAGTTTTCTTTATCATTTGTTGCTATGCTACCGTCTGTTCGCCTGAAGCACAGATTCGGTGGTTGGTATCCCTTTAGGTCTTCGTTGAAGGTTGGTAGAACTCCCTGATGTTGTTCTTTTTAAATTCCTCTTCTAGCTTCTCTATCCTATTCTTCTCATATTTTCTCTTCTCTGTTCTTAAGATCCTAGCTGTTCTCTTTCTTGCTTCCTTGAAGTCTTCCAAGTTCTCGCTGTTGCTGTTCGAATGACATCTCTTCCAGGCCTTTAGTCTGCTTTCTAATGCATCGTCACATTTTTCGCTCCACAATGTAGGTTTCCGTTTCCTCGGAGGATTCCCCAAACCTTCAGCAGCTTTGTTCATGGAATCTCTGATTTCATCGCAGTTGGTCATCCTTAGTTTGGAGAGGTTCTGCTCGTATTCCAATTTATTCTGCTCCAGAGTCTCTATATTGATCATGGGCTTCCTTTGCTGTCTCGCTTTAGATCTATTTGGCTGGAATATTACTTTTATCTCAGAGAGATAGTGATCCGAATCAATGTTCAGGCTTTTCCTTACTTTGAAATTTAGGATTTCTTTCTGGTTCCGTGCTCTTATTGCGACATGGTCAATCTGAAATTCATCCAACATTGTAAGGAGAGACCCAGGTTTTCTCCTTTTTTTTGGGAGAGCTTTGAAATATGTGGACATGAGTTTCAGGTTGACTTGTCTACAGTAGTCAATCAGTCGTCCGCCATTTATTTTAGTTCTTCTGTGTGCTGGCTAATATCCCACGACTTTCCTATGTTGTTGCCTATCTGAGCGTTGAAGTCCCCGACCAAAACCTTTACATGATGTTGTGGAATTTTTGAAGTTATACCTTGAAGAGTTTCCCAAAATTCATCCACCTTTTCTGGACGTTTCCTGTTATCTTCATTTATAGGGGTATGTGCGTTGATGATTGTGTAAGCTTTGTTGCCAGATCTAAAGGAGAGAAGTGAGAGCCTCTCTGTTCGTGACGTAAAGTTTGACGGACTCGAAAATGGTTCTTTTGACTACAAAGCCCGTTCCTAGAATTGGTATGTTAGAGTTGTTTCTTATTGCAGGTTTTCCTTTATAAATTCTGAAACCATCTGACTCGAATGAACCGGGCGAGTTGGCCGTGCGGTTAGGAGCGCGCAGCTGTGAGCTTGCATCCGGGAGATAGTGGGTTCGAATCCCACTGTCGGCAGCCCTGAAGATGGTTTTTCGTGGATTCCCATTTTCACACCAGGCAAATGCTGGGGCTGTACCTTAATTAAGGCCACGGCCCCTTCCTTCCCATTTCTAGGCCTTTCCTATCCCATCGTCGCCATAAGACCTATCTGTGTTGGTGCGACGTAAAACAAATAGCAAAAATGACTCTAATGAATTTTCATCCAGAAATCTCGTCTCTTGTACCGCTAATATGCAGATATCCCGTTCCTTTATAATGCTGGTCGAATCTTCTGCATTGAAGTTCTGGGAAGCTCCGACTCTTCCCTACATGATGTTCCAGGCTCTCCAGAATCCGACGGCCTGGTTGCACTGCTCTTGGCAGTGGGGGATTTCCATTTCTGGGTACCCCCTGGAGTAGTTCTTCCTGAAGACGTTTCCATCATACCTTAAGTTGAAGTTAGGTGGGAGGGCAGGAACAGCCTGCTCCTCAGATTTAAAACCGAGATTGTAAGCCCCAGAGTTTATTCTAGGCCGCCCCTTACATGGGGAACAGACGCTGCTGTTGCATAGTGTACTCATACTATTCCCTGAGTACTGGGCTGCCTCTTACGCAATCTCCACCGTTCCGAAGTCCATCTTCTCCGCTGTAGATTCCGTTGAGGTCTTCGTTCGTAACCCAGCCTGACGAAAGCTGGCTAGTCATTTTGCCACATAATAATAGATACAATTATTTTCCTTGCTCGCAAAATCAAGAGGAAACAATGGCAGCAAGGAACTTGCAATTAATAAATTAAGGAAGGAATGAACTCGAGAGATGAAGCAGTGTGCATGTACCGGCTTCGATAGTGAGCTTACGTGAGATGAATGAAGGAGGATAGTCTACTTAGGAGAGAAATAGACGCGTAAGATAAGCTGAAGAAGACCAAGGTAACGTTGTTTAGTCTCCGTTTTAATGATTAAACGAGCTTACTGAGCTAGTTGAAAATAGAGGATTATGGAGCACTTGGTTCATTCACAGAGGCTAGTAGACGCGATGTAGGTTAACGAGCTTGTCTCTTACCGGGAGGCACCGCGTTTTATTCCCGGCCAGGTCAGGGATTCTTACGTGGATTTGATGGATGGCTCTAGATCCACTCAATCTATCTGAGAATAACTGAGGAGCTATCTGACGGTAAGATAGAGGCCCCGTCTAGAACGTCAGGAATAATAGCACTCGTTGCGGTGACCACTCTTTCGAGTTGAGCAGCGGTCGCTTGGTACACTAAGGCCTTTCAGGACTGTAGTGTCATGGTGTTTGCTCTGGTTTATGAGGTATTGAAAATAACCCTTTCCTTCGAAATGTTGTCCATGCTTCATTCTAATTGGCTCCGCCATCTTTTAGCCACCGAGCTCGATAGCTGCAGTCGTTTAAGTGCGGCCAGTATCCAGTATTCGGGAAATAGTGGGTTCGAACCCCACTCTCTGCAGCCCTGAAGATCGTTTTCCGTGGTTTCCCATTTTCACACCAGGCAAATGCTGGGGCTGTACCTTAATTAAGGCCATGGCTGCTTCCTTCCCACTTCGAGCCCATTCCTATCCCATCGTCGCCATAAGACCTATCTGTGTCGGTGCAACGTGAAATAACTTGCATCGTTTAGCCAAATGTTCCGTCAGCTGATTTAAACGTATGCACTCGGAACAGGGCGAGATCACTCGTCATACAATTTCAGTGAAATGTAGGCTACCTATTTTAAATTTAATAGTACCGAAAATATTACTTTTTACTAAGCAGGGGGATTATTACATACAATTAGTTTTGCAATGTGTGTGGATTTAGATATTTCAGAGATCTGTGCTTTGAAGAAAATTACGCCGGGCTGTTATACTTATGGATGCAGAAGCAGATCCGACAATGGTTTAAAAAAATAAAATTGAACAATTGTTTTTTTAGCTCTGAAAGTAGCATGCTGTAAGACGCACCTAGCAACGAGTACTGTAGTTTTCTCGTACATTTTGGCGACAATAATAACGAAATGGGTTAGTAATTTTAAGGAGACCGGACGAGTTGGCTGCTGTGAGTTTGCATCCGGGAGATAGTGGGTTGGAACCGCTTCCTTCCCAATCCTAGCCTTTTCCTATCCCATCGTCGCCATAAAACCTATCTGTGTCGGTGCGACGCAAAGCAGCTTGCAAAAAAAATATTTAAGGAGGTCAAGGCAGTAAATGTCAAATTTGTCCGTTATTATTAGTTGTATGGAAAAACTGTATATAACGAAAGTTGGTTAGAATATAATTTCCTTTCATGTTTCATGCGACTTGACCGTGCGAGGAAAAATAAGGATGATTTCCAGGATTATTATATTCATAAATTTCCCGACAATATATGTTTCATCTAAAAACCCGTACATAACAAAAGTTACGGGAAAGGCCACTTCCCGATCATATAAGTCTCATTCCTGTTCACCGTGTGAGCTATCAAGATGGATATATTCTCCAATGCAAGCTTTTGTAGCTATTCATCTCTTAAAGGACTAGGTTATAAGTCCTACCTAGCATCAAGTTTGGTTTACAACAATAACAATAATGTAATATAAAAACCAATAGTAACAAATAAAATGTTTAAAACACAGCGGATGTCTACCAGTACTAACCGAACCGAGATACAGAATTAGTCGCACATCACGGGGATCGAACTGCGGTTGGTCGGTAACCGAGTCCTGAATACAAGTACTCCGTGATCAGGATAACTGCTTGCTTTTAAACAATAAATTATATATAAAAAAGTAAATTTCTAGTGAGTTCGATTCCCCCTCTCAATCTACGAAAAAATTTAGAATGAATCCCAGTGAACATACAAGAGACCTATTTCTTATGAATTCAGTTTCAATCAGTTTTGTTCTTTAGTTTAGAAGTTCCATAGCTCCCATAACACAGATCAGAATAAGAGAGTTCGCAGACGAGGTCGTATGAACCATTTAGTTTGATAAATTTAAACTACTGCTCTCGTCGGAGATGACCATCGAGGGAGTAGAAATGGCGGTACAATCCACATGACAAGCTTGGGACGTGCTGGGTCACCGGAGTACACCAGCTATAACCACAGACGTGCTCGGAGCTTCCCAGCCGCAGTTATATGACGTTCATGTGGCATGTCAGTCCGTCTCTTTCTGTGTTCACGTGATTGTAAACTCGATAAACATAATATGACTTTCAATTTAATGTTCTGCAGACAAGATTACAGGAAGCAATTTTGTTTACAAAAGCCTTAAATGGAGACCGACGAAGAATAAAAAAGGTGACCTCTACTTCCTTAAAGAATCAAGGTAAAGAAGGACACGAGAATAAAAATCTTCCTAATTCACGAAAACCTGGTGTAAATGGGAGCAGAAAAGATCAAAACCGAATGGAAATGGCCATAGGAGAAGCTAGACGCAACTATAAGATTGATAGTGTTGAATCAATAACAAATGAGTTGAAACGGTGCACACTGTCGAGACTTGAACCCTAGGTAGGTACGATACCATTTAGCCAGCACATCCATCCCTTGTGAGCCGCATCTTGGAAGTTGAAGATGAAGACCATTATTCGTGGAGCTCGTAAATCTTAAAAGTGCACGGCCTTCCTTTTCCGTGAATATCGTAAGAAGGCACTAGATTGCATCCATGTAACTTACTAGTATAAAGTTTGTTTTTATTTTTACAATTTGTTTTACGCCGCAAGGCACAAATAGGTCTTACGGCGAGGACGACATAGGTAAGGGCTAGGAGTGGGAAGGAGGTGACCGTTGCCTTAATTGAGGTAGACCCAGCATTTGCCTGATGTGAAAATGGGAAACCACTGAAAATCATCTTCAGGGATGCCGACAGCTGTATTCGAATCCACTATCTCCCGGATGCAAGCTCACAGCTGCGCGGCCCTAACCACACGGTCAACTCGCCCACTAAAGCTAAAAATATGCCTAGCTGAGGTGCTAAGTGCTTGTTTGGTTCACCCAGAAAAAACGTAGGTTCGATTCTTCGTCAGGAAGTCGGAGAAACGAGACTTCTACATCCGGACATGCACATGCCGTGGTTTCCCTGAACCTACACCAGAAATGAGTGCCAGTAGGGGGCGAAGATGGCAGGGGGGAGGTAATCACTAAGTACAGTGTCAGAGACGGTGGGAGCCTCTACCTTAATTCCTCTGAGGGACTTCATGGACTGCATGGAGATATTTTTTTCTTTTAGTTGCGTCGAGCTTCTCCGATGGTCATTTCCATCCGCTTTTATTCTTTTCTGCTTCCAGTTACACCAGGTTTTCGTGAATTAGGAAGATTTTTATTCTCATGTATTTCTTTACCTTGATTCTTTAAGGAAGTAAGGGTCGTTTTTTTAATTCTTCGTCGGTTTTCACTTATGCATATAATGACTTCAACTTTCATGAACCACACCAAGAAGTACTAATAAGCGATCCTTAACTAAGCTTATACACAGTTTCTGTAAGTAGAAATATATACGTATTAGACTCACGAGGTTATATGTTAACGGTAAAATTAACATTTTAATAATAATAATAATAATAATAATAATAATAATAATAATAATAATGTCATTGGCTTTGTTTACTAACTACATTTACGGTTTTCTGAAATATTGAGGTGCCGGAAACTTAGCCTACAGTTACATTTTACGTTCCGGTATGTCTATCGAGACGAGGCTGTTATACCTGAAGACCTTGAAATGCCATCATCATGAGTCGGAATGGAACCAGCCAACTTGGGCTCAGAAAGCTAGCGCACTATTTCTGAGCCACTGGCCCCAGCTAATGATTTGTGTTTATACTTTTAAAAATGAAAATTGTGTTTGTCTGTTGCCATTTCTTGATGCAAGCAATATTTTAACAGTTGTGTGAAGGAAAGTGTGTCTGTCACTAATATTACAGTATCACGTATGAAAGGTTATTGGACTATCTGCTCGAAGGTGTGTTTAATCCTCAAGATGTATGAGAGTTATGAAGTTATAACAATGCTTTAAAACCTCCAAGCATTACTGAAGTGCTTATTAAGTCAGGAGAAAAGTGATATAGGGTGGCAAGTTGCTTCCTCTTTGTATGAAGAACTGGTTAACGATAGCATACGTCAACTAGGGCTGAGTGTATTATAAAAGACAAGTGAAATACGCTGCCTGTCGACTGCAGTATATCTGAAACACCAATCAGAAGAGACAATGCCATTTACGTCTGTAGTTATATGGACAGTACTGACGTCTGGGCCTAGATGAAAATGAAAATGAAAACCTACAACCTGTTTTCCAGTCATTGACCGGGTCAGGGATGGGATGAATGAAGCATATACAGGGTGTTAGGTGTATACCTGCAGATATTTCTTCTAGCAATAGAGAACGATGTGACGAACCACTATATATCAAACTTTTAGTAATCCTCGGAAGTTATTTTCGAGAGCAAAAGGATACGATGTTTTTAGAATAGGTAGTATGACTTGTTCTTGTGAATGAATAGCTTCGCATTGGGAACAGGCGAGTCACGCGCCATTCGTGCCAAACTGGTTTCTGTTTATGTTTACAAGCAAGTGTGCTACTGTAACAGCTGAACGCTGCCAATGTATTGCACGAGATGTTACGTAACATACTTGTCAAACTGGTTTTATGTTTAAGAGCCACTGAGCTATGATAACAGCTGAAGGTGACTACTACAGTAGTGTATGCCATATTACGTTACATTCTCGCCAGACTGGGTTCGTTGTTGTCAGTATTTAGTTTCCGTCTTAGGGGCTTCAGACAACCCTGGTCATCGGTTTCGGACCCTGAAGTTGTACCGAATTCTCAGCGTTAATACTGGTTCATTTGCTGTTTTGTCATTTAGGGGGTTGGGATATCTGTGGTCATCAGCCCCGTGGTCTAGTGAGTATGGAAATGACCTGAAAACCTGTATCGGTGCGGGACCAGTACGACTGATATAATTATTGGTTGGGATAAGCGCGCCAGGACGTGAAATACGGTACGATCCCCGTTGTGCATTGCGTAAAGGTAGAAGAAAGATGGCAGTTCCTTACGCCTACGAAAACAGTCATGGGATGCCCAAATGAGTAGCATCGGAATTGAATTATCGAAACACATCGAACGTTTAGTTTCAAATGAATAATGGACATGTTATACAACTAAATAAATTAAACGTACCTATATTTCGTACCTCCTTCCGGGCTGAGTGGCTCAGACGGTTGAGGTGCAGGCCTTTTGACTCCAACTTCTGGCCCAGTCCGGTGGTATTTGAAGGTGCTCAAATACACGTCAGCCTCGTGTCGGCAGATTTTCTGGTACATAAGAAGAACTCGTGCGGGACTAAATTCGGGCACCTCAGCGTCTCAGAAAACCGTAGAAGTAGTTTTTTGCTATTTTGCTTTACGTCGCACCGACACAGATAGGTCTTTTTGCTAGGGGCTTTACGTCGCACCGACACAGATAGGTCTTATGGCGACGATGGGATGGGAAAGGCGTAGGAGTTGGAAGGAAGCGGCCGTGGCCTTAATTAAAGTACAGCCCCAGCATTTGCCTGGTATGAAAATGGGAAACCACGGAAAACCATCTTCAGGGCTGCCGACAGTGGGGCTCGAACCCACTATCTCCCGATTACTGGATACTGGCAACACTTAAGCGACTGCAGCTATCGAGCTCGGTGTAGTTAGTGGGACGTAAAGCAATTATTATTATTATTATTATTATTATTATCAGGTATACCGTAATTAAAAGCTGAAATACGTGGAAGAAAATAGTAAAATACGCGTGGTTTAAGAGGAAACAAGATGAAATGTATGTCACGTTAGCATCGGACGCAGTAGTTACCTACAGATTACTATGCTTAAGACGAGAACCAGGTCAAGCTCGTGGGGATGAGTCAGCTGTAATCTCGTACTGGGTATAAACATCAAACATACACATCAACAAATCTAAGAAACATAATCAAGGTTACGCGTTAGAGAGATGTAGCTATTAACCTGAACGCCAGGCCGACGGTCGCTTTCATGAGTACAGATGAGTTATCAAATTATACACAATCCACAGATATCGAAGGTATCTAAGAAGATTCCGCCACAACTATATTACATTTTACTATGATGGTGCTAATAACAAATCGCAGCAGCTATTGGCTTTACGTCGCACCTACACAGATAGGCCTTATGGCGACGATGGGACTGGAAAGGCTAGGACAGGGAAGGAAGCGGACGTGGCCTTAATTAAGGTATAGCCCCAGCATTTTCCTGGTGTAAAAATGGGAAACCACGGAAAACCGTCTTCTGGGCTGCCGAGAGAGGGGTTCGAGCCCACTATCTCACGAATAATGGACACTGGCCACGCTGAAATGAAATGTCGTATGGCTTTTAGTGCCGGGAGTGTCCGAGGACAAGTTCGGCTCGCCAGAAGCAGGTCTTTCGATTTGACACTCGTAGGCGACCTGCGTGTCGTAATGAGAATGAATTGATGATGAGACAACACACACACCCAGCCCCCGTGCCGGCAAAATTAACCTATGATGGTTAGAATTCGCGACCCCGCTGCGTATCGAACCCGGGACCCCTGTGATCAAGGACCAGCACGCTAACCATTTAGCCAAGGAGCCGGCCTGAAAGCCGGTGATGTTGTGGTACATAAGCACCTGTATCCACGACCTGCGCGTCGTGATGAGAATGAAATGATGATGAAGATGGCATATACACCCAGTTCCCGTGCCAGCAAAATTAACCAATTAAGGTTAAATTCCCGACCCTGCCGGGAATCGAACCCGGGACCCCTGTGACCAAAGGCCAGCACGCTAACCATTTAGCCATGGAGCCGGACTTAAGCGATTGCAGCTATCGAGCTCGGTAAATCGCAACAGATTACGCTACTGCGTGTTAAGATGATGTCGGTAGAATAAGACATAAGGCTGCAGTAGAAGAAGTGGCAGAAGAAGGTAACGAGAGCCACATGGTCAAGCAGTACAGAGCCGAACAAAGCGCACATTAGTGACACAGACATAAGAGTGGCGTGGTCGTAGGAACTACAGTCGCATGAGTAACACTCTGTTGTAGAAAAATACCATACAGTACGGGCTCCGTAATTCCAGGTGGACGGTAACAAGACTATCTCGAATAGAAAAGTACGGATTTACGAACGTACACGAAAACGCCTGTGAACAACAAAATGTACCTATGTTAAACATTACAGTACAACAGTTTAGAAAACAAAAACATACAGATTGCCTTACACTAAAAGAAATTCTAATTTTTCTTTTGTAAATTAACAAAACACTCTAGGCAACCTTCTTAAGTTAAATGTTAACTTATACTTCCTATTTCAGTAATGATGAATATAAAACAATTATTTTATTGAATATTTATACGTGATGATGATGATGATGACGACGACGACGATGATGATGATGATTGCTGTCTTAATGTCATCGGCCCTTAAAATCAAAGTGTCCTCTGTTTTAACTCGTAGCGAATAAAAAACAAAATATAAATTGCTCGAAGCCTTTCCCGATAGATTCATGAAGGGCGACCCGTGTTCTGTTCTGCCACACGATACACTAGCAGCATATCATGGTATTCGTGGTATTCATACACTGGCATTATTCAAGTAATACTACTGATTCTACTACTACGAAGTAACTCGCGTACTAGTACAGACGATAATTCGCATCTCTGACAGCTGTTATTCAGGTCAAGGTCAGACAGACCGGTTTCATGTAGGGGCGGGGAACCCGTCCAGCCACATCCCCTTCCCTAGGTACAGCAGACAACGGAATCGGCACGAGACACGTTTAGTGCTTTTGTCGAACTGCTTACGTGGAATATTTTCCCACAGTGCGATTTCAATATCATGGTCTTTTGGGAGTGCAACTCGCCGTATGCAGAAACATCCCGCGTTGACGTCTATGTAAATAAAGTTTATTACGTCAACGAAAGAATGCATGGGATATGATTTCCAAGTGAGTAGTATCGGAACTGAAATGTCAAAACACATCGAACGTTTTACTTCATACAAGTAAGGGACATGTTATGAACATAAATGAATTAGACGTACCTTCCTTTCGTGCTTCCAACCGAAGAGAACTTTAAATGTAAATGAAAGCCTTCTAGCTTACTGCTGATTTTGCAGTGCCTATTAAACGTATCAAAATAAACGTTGCCAGGCTGAGTGGCTCAGACTGTTCAAGCACTGGTTTCATGAACTTAGCAGGCTCGATCCTGGCTCAGTCCGCTGGTATTTCAAGGTGCTCAAATACGACCGCTTCTGATCGGTAGATTACAGGCACGTTAAAGAATACCTGTGGGCAAAATTCCGACACCGCGCGTCTCCATTGGCACGTAAAGATGTATTATTATTATTATTATTATTATTATTATTATTATTATTATTATTATTATTACTGGGCGAGTTGGCCGTGCGATTAGGAGCGCGCAGCTGTCAGCTTGCATCCGTCGAAAAGCGAGTAACAATATTATTATAAAAACTGTGTTAGTCTATTATTACTAACTATTATGAAAATAAAAGTTAATCGCCCCACTCAAACATCGTAGCTCGTAATCTGTCAGAAAACACTAAAGAAAATAGTGAACTTTTAACAGGTCCGAATTATTATTAATATTATAATTGCAGACATGTCTCCGAAATTACCGAAACATGTACTTACAAATTGTTTTACGTCGCACCGACACAAATAGGTCTTACGGCAACGATGGGAGAGAAAAGGGATACAAGTGGGAAGGAAGCGTTCGAAGTCTAATAAAGGTACAGTCCCAGCATTTCCCTGATGTGAAAATGGGAAACTACGAAAAACCATCTTCCTGGCTGCCGACAGTGGAGTTCGAACCCACTATCACTAGAATACAAGCTCACAGCTGCGCGCCCCTAACCGCACGATCAACTTACTCTAAGCTCCAATGGCGGTCTGAGTAGCTCGGACGATAGAGCGCTGGTCTTCTGATCCCACCTTGGCAGGTTCGATGGCGGCTCAGTTCGGTGGTATTTGAAGGTGCTGAAATACGCCTGTCTCGTGTCTGTGGATTTACTTGCATTTAAAAAAGTACTGCGGTACAAAATTCTGGCACTTCAGCGTCTCCGAAAACCGTGAAAATTAGTTAGTGAAACGTTAAGATATTAGTAGTAGTAGTAGTAGTAGTAGTAGTAGCAGTAGTAGTAACATTATTATTACGGAAGTTTTAATTAAACGGGTCCGTTACATTACCTATCGGCACTTACTGTCCAGTAATTAGCCTTCTGTCCACCTCTGTGGTATAGTGGTTAGTGTGATTAGTTGCCACCCCCCAGAGGCCCGTGTTCCATTCCCAGCTCCGCCACGAAATTTGAAAAGTGATACGAGGGCTGGAACGGGGTCCATTAAGCCTCGGGAGGTCAAATGAGTAGAGGTGGTTCGATTCCCACCTCAGCCATCCTGAAAGTGGTTTCCCGTAGTTTTCCACTTCTCCAGGCAAATGCCGGGATGGTACCTAACTTAAGGCCACGGCCGCTTCCTTCCCTCTTCCTTGTCTATCCCTTCCAATCTCCCCATTCCCCCGCAAGGCCCCTGATCAGCATAGAAGGTGAGGCCGCCTGGACGGGGTACTGGTCATTCTCCCCAGTTGTATCCCCCGACCCAATGTCTCACGCTCCAGGACACTGCCCTTGAGGCGGTAGAGGTGAGTCCGGAAACCAACCCTGGAGGGTAAACAGATTAGGAAAATGTCTCACGCTCCAGGACACTGCCCTTGAGGCGGTAGTGGTGAGTCCGGAAACCAACCCTGGAGGGTAAACAGATTAGGAAAAAGAAGAATAAGCCTTCTATTAGAAATGCCCGGCGGCAATTCCACAGTAGACCGAGCTCGATAGCTGCAGTCGCTTAAGTGCGGCCAGTATCCAGTATTCGGTAGATAGCAGGTTCGAACACCACTGTCGGCGGCCCTGAAGATGGTTTTCCGTGGTTTTCCATTTTCACACCAGGCAAATGCTGGGGCTGTACCTTAATTAAGGCCATGGCCGCTTCCTTCCCACTCCTAGCCCTTTCCTGTCCCATCGTCGCCATAAGACCTATCTGTCTCGGTGCGACGTAAAGTAACTAGCAAAGCAAATCCACAGTAGCTATTTTTCCTTCGAGTAATGTTCACGCATATTTGCAGCTACGGTTTTTGAAATCTGTCTCATTAATAACAGTATGACTGAATACTTACAACCTTTTCTTTCAGTGTCCACCGTCCTTTCACTGACCTGAAAAGTTTATGAATAAGCATAGAAAACTCGCATTGTCTATTGTCAGAAATTCATCGTGGACTGTCGCAATAAGAGCACAGAAATGTTGCGCTCATTTTTAATTTACTTATTAACTATTTCCTTTCATTTTGTCAGCTGGGATCACTGAGTAATGCCATTGACGTCTTAAAAATCACACACAACTACACAATACTTGATTCGCATGTATGTGCTGGTACGTATCTTCGAGGTCACTGTAAGAATTCTGTGTACATTTCACACAGAGTACCCTAGACCGCTTTTCGAGTACAGCAAGTGGCTTGGCACGTGAGTCATCCTCTCCTACTTGCCAAGGCTTTAGGGGAAGTGCACAACAACATGCGTTGGCCTGCGATAAGAAACAGGTTCAACAAGCCCTATACTCTGCTACTGTGCTTCCACTACGCGTGGACAGAATGACGTAACCGGCATATCCTGCTACGGCCGTTCAAAACACATTAGGTCCTGAAATATTTGGCTCAGTTATGGGCAAACTAATAGGACAAGGTAAAAAGTACATAGCATATATTGTGAGATGTATTTTTCTTTGCCGTCTAGCTTAATATCTGCACGTATACCCCTAACACCCTGTATAGGCTGTTATTACAATGGGGTCGCCACTCCCAAGGTGAGGTATTATTAATGAGTGATAAATGCTATGAAATGATAATGGAGAGTGTTGCTGGAATGAAAGATGACAGGGAAAACCGGAGTACCCGGAGAAAAACCTGTCCCGCCTCCGCTTTGTCCAGCACAAATCTCACATGGAGTCGCCGGGATTTGAACCACGGTATCCAGCGGTGAGAGGCCGACGCGCTGCCGTCTGAGCCACGGAGGCTCTCTGGGCCTAGATGTTACTCAGAAAAACAGACATATTGAGACATCCAGGATTTGTTCAGCTGAGTTTGGGTTGAATGTGGAGGGTTCGAATGGTAGTGGCTGGTAAAGGCTGCAACAGTTACAAGAATATGGAGAAATTAGCGCAGGCTAGGGTAGCATCGACAACTGCGTTAAACCAATATATGGATTCATGACCCAAGCACAAATATACATTGATTGCTGGTGTTGTTTGATTGTTGATAATGAATGAAGTACTAATAAAAATAAAATGGCTTATAAACGTGTATTTAACCGGGCGGTTTGACCGTGCGGTTAGGGGCGCGCAGCTGTGAGCTTGCATCCGGGAGATAGTGGGTTCTAAACGCTCTGTCGGAAGCCTTGGAGATGCTTTTCCATGGTTTCCCATTTTCACACGAGGAAAATGCTGGTGCTGTACCCTAATTAAGGCCACGGGCGCTTCCTTCACACTCGTAGCCCTTTCCCATCCCATCGTCACCATAAGACCTGTCTGTGTCGGTGTGATGTAAAACAAATTGTAAAACACACACACACACACACACACACACACACACACACACACACACACACACACACGCGCGCGCGCGTATTTCAAACCAGACTGTGGTGTCAATCTGTTAAGATCTCTTTACCAGGTTATCTGCAGTGTTGTAAATGAGCAGTTTTCTAGCAAAAGTCTCCCAAGTCTAATACAAAGCATAATTGGTTGGCGCTGCATAAACACATTTCATAGTCAAGTGAGCTTCTCATATCTCGAATTTGAACACTTCGCTACCTTAGTGTTGATGAGGTTCCCATAACGTTTGTAGTGTCCTATTTAAGTTGCATATTTTACGTGCCTCTCCGTGATATTAGAGACAAGAGGACGGCATCTCTTGTCATTCCAAAAGAAAACATACATAAACTTCATTAGTTTTCCTACAAGACCATCGCGGCATTCTTTTATATGCTTGGGAGTTAACAAAGCGTCTCTTGTCATAAATAGGAGCATTTTTGAGTGGAGTGAGAAGTAAATCAATGAGCTTCTATTGAGTGGAAGAGTTTATATCCTCCTATTTGTAGCACTGGAGATCGGGGTGAACAACAGTAAAATTCACTGACAAGATTCAAGTCATTCACTCGTCAGTGTCCCTGGGTAGGATGACATTTGTTCTTGAAGAGGAAGTAAGTACGGTAACCACATCATCCTGTGTTATGACCAGAAGTTACTAGAACAGAATTGCTCTCTCGTTTAGTGTATATTAACTCACAACTGGTAAAATAATTTCGATTTTTGGTGTAGAAACACGATCATTAACCCTATAGATACAAAGGTCTTCATTTGTAACTTCTTTATCAAGGGTTTGTAAGTCACGTGAGTTACAGAGTTGTGTAAAAAGATGTGGTAGGCTGTAATAGGTACCGTACAGCCGCTGGAGTTATTTATGTCAAACGTCTATCATGTATTGTAATTAGAAATAATAATTTCGTGTGGCGATTTCTAGCAGGGTGCAGCCCTTGTAAGGCAGACCCTCCGATGAGGGTGGGCGGCATCTGCGTGTTATTGTGGTGGAGGATAGTGTTATGTGTGGTGTGTGAGTTGCAGGAATGTTGGGGACAGCACAAACACTCAGGTCCCGGGCCACTGGAATTAACTAATGAAGGTTAAAATCACCGACCCGGCCGGGAATCGTACTCGGGACCCTCAGAAACGAAGGCCAGTACGCTGACCATTCAGCCAACGAGTCGGACATTAGGAATAATTATATGTCATTATTATTATTATTATTATTATTATTATTATTATTATTATTGGTAATAATAAACTAGTAGAAATGTTTATATTGCTTTATTTATTACTTTGTCCGGCTCCATGGATAAATAATTACCGTGGCCATAGGGGTCCCGGGTTCGATTCCCGGCAAAGTTGGGAATTTTAACCATATTAAATGAATTCCGCTGGCACGGGGGCTCGGTGTATGTGTCGTCTTCATCATCATTCCATCCTCATCACGACGCGCAGGTCGCCTACGGGAGTCAAATAAAAAGACCTGCATCAGGTGAGTCGAACTTGTCCTCGGACACTCCCGACACTAAAAGCCATACGGCATTTAATGTTTTTCATTTATTACTTTAAATGTTCATTTGCACGATTTTTCGCAATTATCAACATTTTGTTGAACAATGCTGAATGATGTGACAAGTAAAGGAAGTATGATTTACAATGTCGTTTGTTTTTACGAGAGGAGAGTACAGTAGGCTGAAGCTTGCGCCGTTTCCGTATTCGTCTCGTTTGTGGTCTTACTCGATCCCCTTTTCAGTCTAGTTTTCTATGCCATACATTTTCTGCTGCCTTTTACCAGATTATTAATAATTTATTTCGACATTTTTGTAAACTATGTCAATATTTGTCAATTTTTATTCATCAAACGTTCACAATTTAAAAAATGTATACAGTAGAAACACTGTCATTCGGAACATTGATAATCGAAATAGCATTTGACTTAAAACAACCGAAAAAATCGGTTTAAACAGATTAAAAATCATCGTTTGTTATGTTACGTCATGACAAACTGGATGAGTAACGAAATGCGTAGACTCTACCTTGACTGCCTCCTTCCCTTTTCTATTGCCATCTCAGTGACGAATCAAAGCCTTCTGCTAATGAAACGGTGGCGTGATGTAGCGGGTAAAATTATGCAGAAAGAAAAAGAAAAGGAAAGAGAATACAAGACTTTTCCAAGAAAACAGTGCATAATGTAATATATTATGGTGTATGCACTATGGAACGTCTTTTTCTTCTAAATGCTATATGTACAGTAGTCTCGATTTATTTAAATATTTTGTTAATATTGTCTTCATTTACTTTTAGCTAAAATGCCAAAAGCGTGCATAAACCTCTAAAAATAACATTCTTATTGTCATCGGAACCCCCTTCCCCCTCTCCCCGTTCCGGTTAATAGAGTTATTACTGTAATCAAATTTTAACTTTTCGAATGTATTCTGATAGACAACACAAAACCAAATGAAACTGCAGCACTCTCATCTCTACGTGACATGTGCACGCCAAGCTATACCGCGCGGTAACTCATTTTCGACCACCAAGATATACTGTAAGTGTGGTGCATTCCAGGCAGAACACCAAATAGCAGATGAGTGCTCAAAACTGATTTTATGGAGGGGTTTCGCTCCTTAATAGGGTGGAAGAGGAGGTCATTGCGTGGATCAAATCCTACGACTTACGATTTATGATTGTGAAATACTTTTCTGGTTGTATGTATCGTATATACAGTTACTTAAATTGTAGAACGAAGCGTAAGATAATAATAGTAATAATAATATTAATGTAATAAGCCACACACACACAAATGGGAGGTGAGCTTGCATGCGGGAGATGGTAGGTTCGAATCCCACTATCGGCAGCCCTGAAGATGGTTTTCCGTGGTTTCCCATTTTCACACCAGGCAAATGCTGGGGCTGTACCTTAATTAAGGCCACGGCCGCTTCCTTCCAACTCCTAGGCCTTTCCTATCCCATCGTCGCCATAAGACCTATCTGTGTCGGTGCGACGTAAAGCCCCTAGCAAAAAAAAAAAAAACAAATGGGAGGAGAGATTAGGTACTTTTCACAAGATCTAGTCGGGTGAACATAAATTGAGATAATTACTACGAATTGTGATCGATTTTTTTTCGTTTGTTAATATGCAGAATATACCTGCAGGATGTAGGCCATATGTGCAAAATACTGATCACTTTGTACATTCCACTCAAAACATTATAGGAGCACAAACTAAGCAGATCATATAAATCACATGCGCACTGGTAGGACAAGGAAGTAGAATAAATGGACTTGTCACGATTTAATATACGAACAGCTTTCAATAAAGAAAGTCTATTATTGGGCTGGCCTTGGAAAGCTCTGCTAGGAAAGTAGAATATTATCATCCTTCATCCAGGCGTCTCTTTAATCTTAAATGAGCCACCTCGCATAGCTGTATATGGAACTAAGTAGTGATATTAATTTTCTGGTTTTTCAGTAATACCATAAAATTGGTGGTAGGCGGAAATGGCTGTTACCTTTATGGCGTGTGAAAGTAGACTCTTTGAGCTTTACCAGTCTCATTTATCACACAAGGAAAAATAAAATAAAAACCACGCAATTTTCATGCTTTCGTGATGGAACTAAGAACTAAATCTAATGAGACTGCATTGGTGAGCAGCAACCCCACTTGGACTATTTCTATGACATCCCACTCTATCCCGTTTTTCCTGCCGGGTCAGAGGTTGTAGGTTATTTGGCCGAGTTTTACAGCCGGATGACCTTGAAATGCTACGTGTTAATGTGGTGATGGTGGTGGTGAGTGTTGTGTGTGCGGCCAGTATCCAGTATTCGGGAGATCGTAGGTTCAAACCCCACTGTCGGCAGCCCTGAAAATGGTTTTCCGTGGTTTCCCATTTTCACACCAGGCAAATGCTGGGGCTGTACCTTAATTAAGGCCACGGCCGCTTCCTTCCCACTCCTAGCCCTTTCCTGTCCCATCGTCGCCATAAGGCCTATCTGTGTCGGTGCGACGTAAAGCAACTAGCAAAAAAAAAAAAAAGTGAGTGTTGTGTTGTATGCTGCTTACGAGTATTAAAGACGACAGAATATCCAGTCCCCGAGCCAAAGGAACGCATTTGGTAATGTGTTAATCCATGGCACAGACGGTAATCGAATCCGGCGTCTCAAGAACGGAAGACTAATACGCTAACCATTCAGCTTTACAGCCGGGAGTTGTGTTCTCATTATGGTATTATTTATGAACGGGTTGGCCAACCTGAGCAGCATGGCGCACTTGTCAGCGCCACATTATTCCTGCGAGTTTGCTGCAATCGGATGGTGAGTGGTTTGAATTCCACTGCCGACCATCTTGAAGATAGTGTTCCGTGGTTTCTCTTTTCATCTTCAGGGTAGAAATGAGGGGCAGGAATCATCACTGGAATAGGGCAAGTTACGCTTAATGTCATATTATTGAATAGTTATGGAACGTCCATCACCATTGTTAAGTTTAAAGCATGAAGTTACGCCCTGTACTGTTAAAAATCTCGGTCAATGCACTAGTGCTAGTCGTCTCTCTGGAAAGAGGATATGTATGTTGTTATTGTTCTCGTTGACAGTGGACGCTTAACCTTGGCGATACGACAGCAACCCGCAACCGGTTTAAACAGCTGTGCACGTACCCCGACAGCTTCATCAGTAGCTACGGCCAGCCACTGCGTTGCATGTCTTGCAATTCCCAAAACGACTTCCTACAAACTTATAACATGCAACATTGTTATCTCCTCGCCAAGATCTATTACTTGTGTTACTTTGGTGTATCAGTTACCTTCCATCCTCTATATAAATGCCCAATAATCCAAGACCGCAGCCACGTCTACGTTTAAGTGTCACTATAGGATGTTTTGAGAGCTATTCTGGCCAATACGATTGACAATGAAATATTTTCCTTGCTGGCATGATCAGTAGACAGCAGGAAGTTCACAGGAGCTTGCACGTCGTAAAGACAAGCAGGGGTTAAGCTGTCTGCTTTCAGGCAAACGGAAAAAGTCAAGGAGATAAGGGAGCTTAGGGGAAACGAGCAAAGTAGCTGACAAGAACGCAGTCTGCCGGCCGATCCATCAATCAGAGGCTGTGATCGCTTTAATGTTCGATCGCTGTCGGGTATAGACAGTGTTTACATTGGTCGTTGTGTCAAAGAGTGTGGCGGAACAATGGGAGAGTTAAAGCTAAAAATTATCAGAGTTCACTGCTCTTCTAAATAACATATCCTTATTTCACCCCACTATTCTAGGCAACACGATTGACGATGAAATATTTTCCTTGCAGGCATGATCAGTAGAGTTTGAGTTTGAAATGTTAAGTATACGAAGTACTACAAAAAATTCCGCGAGACCACACTATTAATCTTTAACAGTTCGGCCACAATAACAGTTCCTATGTTATTTTAACAATAGAAATCCTGTTCTAGGTACGAGCATTCCATAACTCAAGACATACTGAACAGAGTTTTATGCGGTATTCGCTGTTGTCTAGGTCTCCCGGAGAATGTTTACATGTATTAACTATTGAAACATCATGAAGGGGTACTCGGTTTATACGAAACAACTGCAAGAAAATAACGCCAATGGATACTATTTCTTACCTTACGTTGCCTAAACCGTTAATGATATCCATAAACTATACGTATAATAATTTGAAACGTAAAAAACGTCCTACAAAAATCACATATCTCTTTTTTAAAAGGTTGTCCTCAATGAGAGTTTTTATCAGTAGAAACCTTGTTCTAGGTACCTAAAGAGCATTCGTGAGGCTGGTATTAACACTGCCTAAACTATTATAAATCGAGAACCACTGGACAGTTTTTAATGTGGTTTTTGCTGTTCCCTGGAGTATCATTCGACGACAGTTTTAATGTATATTAAACATAGAACTGTGTTAACAACAATTCGAGCAGTAACGGTTTACATGAGAGAACTCGAAAAGGTATGGATAATTATTGTAGAGCATATGACGTTCTACAGGAAAGTCCCTCGGACCATATACCTATCACTTAACTTTATATTTCCTGTTTGTTAACGGTGGAAATCCTTTGTTAGGTACCAGAAAGGCATTCTATAACTCGAGAACTGCTGGAGAGATTTTTATGCAATTTTCACTATTGTCTGGAGTATCTGTCGGGGAAAGTTCCGCGTATTAAGCACTGAACTTCGTTGAAAGAAACCAAAGCAGAAACGGTGTTGTCGAACTAAATGGAGGAAAATAACGTCCATGAGAACACTTTCCCGGTTTACGCTGCCTGAACTGTTGAAGATATCCACAAACTCGATAGGTATGAATTCTTGATTCTTGATCATACAGAGTTCTACAAAAAATCCCGGGAACCACATATCTAACCTTAAAAAGTCACCCGCTATAACAGTATTTTGGTTTGTTAACAGTAAAATCCCTCGCAAGGTGCGGGAACAGAATTCACGAGGCTCGGCTTAACGCTGCCATTGTAACTCGAAAATCGCCAGAGAGATTTTAATGTATTTTTCGCTGTTGTCTAGAGGATCTCCAGAGGAAAGCTTTCATGTGTTTAAATATTGAATTGTATTGAAAAGAAGCTGAGCAGTGGCGGTTCCTCCGAAACAACTCGAAGACAGAGATGGCACGCGAGCACTTTCTCTGCTTAGGCTGCCTAAATCGTTAGACATCCACAAACTACATGCATGCGAAATTTAGAAAATATATATCAACAAAAGATCATAACATTTTCTGTATTAGGGTCAGTAGGGCCACGTACCTATCTTTAAAAGGTCACTCGCATTACAGGTTTCGTATTTTTTTAAGAGTAGCTACTGGAAGAGCATTTCTGAGACTCGGCTTAATGCTGTTTAAACGGTTGAAGATCCTCAAACTATGTGTAAAAGGATTATCAAGTATAAAGTGTTCTATGAAACATTTTACGAAACCACATGAGTATAAAGAAGCTCTCAACAAAATAGCTACATGTTTCCACGTGTTCGTCCATGTGAACCAAATTAATTTGAAAATCTCTGTTTTGAAACAATGATAGATGCAAATGAAGACGAGGACAGAAGCTTATATCAGTAAACTGAACATTACACATTGCAAATATTTTCGGAAATATGATAATTATTCATCCTTGGGTGACAAATAAACTCAAGCAACGTTAATCAACGTTCGGCGTATTATCTCCTAGAAAGTTTCATCTAACCTCTGATAGTCAAGGTTAACCCAGTGTTTACGTATTTAAGTCCATTTCACTGCAATATCTAAACATGGCACACGCTTCTGTTCCACTTTGTGATTCTTTTACATAATTCAGGGACATAGTCGCTTGGATTCGCAAAACCTGGTTTTTGTCGGTGGAGCCGAAGTTGAGAGCTAGTTTATATAAACAAATATAATGAAATTAGAAGTCAGAAAGTAAACATAAAGAGAAATAGTATTGTTTTTAAAGGAATATAAATGAAGTTCCGTCTTAAGAGAAAAAGCCTCCCTTTGGATTCAGACATGCATCCTACTCTCTCACCAGTCGTCCCGGTCGTCGCACGTATGTTCAGTCCGCACTCCAATTCCCATTAGCTCCACCATCAGACATAATAATAATAATAATAATAATAATAATAATAATAATAATAATAATAATTTCGTGTGGCTATTTCTGGCCGAGTGCAGCCCTTGTAAGGCAGACCCTCCGATGAGGATGGGCGGCATCTGCCATGTGTAGGTAACTGCGTGTTATTGTGGTGGAGGATAGTGTTATGTGTGGCGTGTGAGTTGCAGGAATGTTGGGGACAGCACAAACACCCAGCCCCCGGGCCATTGGAATTAACCAATGAAGGTTAAAATCCCCATTCAGCCAACGAGTCGGACACCATCGGACATAAGATGATAGCTGAGCATTAGTAGAGAGGCGTACTAGGGAAATGAGGAGTTTCTTTCTTCAGCGAGCAAAAGGGTGGTATTACATATTTGTCAAGTCCACTGAAATGCGCACGCATGGCTGAGTGGTTCAGACGGTTGAGGCTCTGACCTTGTGACTCGAGCTTGGAAGGTTCGATCCTGGCTCAGTCCGGTGGTATTTGAAGGTGCTCAAATACGTCAGCCTAGTGTCGGTAGATTTACTGGCACGTAAAAGAACTCTGCGGGACTAAATTCCGGCACCTCGGCGTCTCCGAAAACCGTAAAAGTAATTAGTGGGACGTAAAAAGCCAATAACATTAATTATGAAATGCATGCACTAACCGACTCAGTGAGCGACACTTTCGCACGATCCACAATACGGACTGCCTGCATTAGGATTATTGTTACTAGCATTGTTCACAGCTCAGTCTCTTTCACACTGTCAGAGTCAAAGATGGGGCTGAGTAAGACCATTGAAAGTAAGAAACATGTTCTAGCCCATGCAAGAAGATATAGTAAACTGTAAACGATATGTCTCGCCAAGAATGATTCCGGAATTAATCGTCGGATATCATTCGAAAGAAATTAAAAAAGAAGGTCGTAGCTGCTGCTTGAACAATTCCATCACTGCAAACTCAAAATCATCACTGCTGTGGACGAGTTTTCTTTTAAAATACTAGAGAGGGCCAAACAATGGAAGTTGCTAGGTGGTATCACAAGTCTGCTAGATTCAGTAATGAATCTTACACAGTCCTTGCAATATGTGGACAAGTATTGTGAAGAAACAATTATACCAGATAGCAAAATGCTGGAATAATAATAATAATAATAATAATAATAATAATAATAATAATAATAATAATAATAATAATAATAATAATAATAATAATAATAATAATAATAATAATGTTATTGGATTTATGTCCTATAAATACTTTTACAGTTTTCGAAGAAGTCAAAGTACCAGACTTTGTCCGATAGAGTTTCTTCTTACGTGCCGATGAATCTACTGATACACTACTGGCGTATTTGAATTCCTTCAAATGTTACCGAATGGAGTCGTCATCGACCTGCCAATCTGAGCTCGAAAATCCGGCGCTCTATTATCTGAGTCACTCAACGTGCCATACTGCGATGATGGCTTGAGACATGTTTCCAGTGTCGGGCTGTATGTGACGTATGGTGAAGCATTGTGACGCATGTCTGAATGCGTAGGGCGATGCTTTCTTGTAAGGCAGTGCTGTACTGTACTTTTGTGCCTTGAACATTGCGTTTGAGTTTGCTTAATTTCGTTTGCCCAGCGTATTTTGTCCCACTAGAACTAAAATTTGAGCACCGATATGTGGATGGCACAGTACTCGTTCCCCTCGCCTAGCTAAGGAAATAATGACTCTACTACCTTAAATTTCAAAGGATGGATCCATTTCAGTAAAATCTGGAGATGAAGTTATTCAGACATTGCTACTTTCTGTATTCCTCTTCAGTGCTAAAACGTGCACCTTAATAGTTGCAGATTGTAACTCGTTTGAAGTGTGGTGCTGGAAAATAATTCTTTGCATTCTTTGAACAACAGTTCATACAAATGAGTCCATCCTTAATGAGCTGAGCATGTCTACTGTTTGACATCAAATAACTCTCCAATTCTTTTTTTCTAGTTGCTTTACGTCGCACCGACACAGATAGGTCTTATGGCGACGATGGGATAGGAAAGGCCTAGGAGTTGGAAGGAAGCGACCGTGGCCTTAATTAAGGTACAGCCCCAGCATTTGCCTGGTGTGAAAATGAGAAACCACGGAAAACCGTCTTCAGGGCTGCCGACAGTGGGATTCGAACCCACTATCTCCCGGATGCAAGCTCACAGCCGCGTGTCCCTGACAGCACGGCCAACTTGCCCGGTTCCGATTCTTTGGTCACATCATGCGACTTGGAGGAGGTAGACTTGAAAGAAAACACAATCCTAAGAAAAGTCCCTGGGATAAAAGCTGGTATACGTTGAACATAATGCATAAAACATTCAACCAGAATATCTCTCATACAAGCAACTTATTTGGCACAAGAACTCAAAGGATCGAATCTTATACAAAGGAATGTTTTCTGAGATCACGATACTCAGAACTAAGGTAACTGTTAGAAAAAGGAAGTAAAATTAGACATGATATAAACATGTCTACCTTCCACCTCTTTCCTCCCTCCGTCTGTACTGACCACTGCTGTGAATGAGAGGATTTCGTTGAGGAGGGTAAAGTAGGTCAATAGCTTTAGAAGTCTGTACGCTGTCCGCGAGTGGAGCACAATCAAAGTTCGAAACACTGTGTTAACTCAGTTAGGGCTCGTCTAACGTATGGATGAAAATACATGACTTAATTATTCAACTTCGATCAGTAGGGAGATGTTTGAACTTTGTGTAACCTTGGCACCTTGCCCAGATAATTTCTTTGTAGTATACAGTGTTGGTATAGCCACAATACTAATTAACTTACACTTAAGAAAAAATCAACGGATTTTAATTCGGGGATGGATTGATAACTAAAAATACAAAGCCCTTTAAAATCCAATAGTGTATATTAGGCAAAGCAGGTGAAAGATTGATTCATAAACTGCATACCAACATAGTCATATATCACATTGCTTCGCGAGTTTCATAAGGCATTCTCGTTGAAATTGAGGTCCTTTTGTCACAGTCAACATTTATATCGTGTTTCACATACTATGCCGAGTGAAACCGGGGTCCTCCGAGATGTTACCTTAAATAAGCAAAGAAATTGTAATCACTCTGAGTGAGGCCCAGTTTTTTGCAAGTTGCTTTACGTCGCAGCGACACAGATAGGTCTTATAGCGACGATGGGACAGGAAAGGGCTAGGAGTGGAAAGGAAGCGGCCGTGGCCTTAATTAAGGTACAGCCCCAGCATTTGCTTGGTGTGAACATGGGAAACCACGGAAAACCATTTTCAGAGTTGCCGACAGTGGGGTTCGAACTCACTATCTCCCGAATACTGGATACTGGCCGCACTTAAGCGACTACAGCTATCGAGCTCCGTGGTCCAGTTCTTCCGCGCATGCCAGTCAAAATAGCGATACCATTTCTCCACATTAATTTGATTCGTTATTGTTTCACTATAAGCTGAGACTAATTCGTAATGTATTTCCACCAGCAGGACTTGATTCATCCATAGAAAACAAGCAAAAGATGGCATCTTTTCACGTATTCATCTTTCCAGGCTTTTTCTCATTCAGGCGGACTGCTGCAGATGGTGGTAGAGGTGTGCAGGAAACATAACATATTTCTTTCTTTCTTTCTTTCTTTCTTTCTTTCTTTCTTTCTTTCTTATCTTGTAATATTTCTATACTTTCAACAAAAATTCGGGATTTATGCCTATGTTTATTTTATTCCTTCTAGGTAATGATTCTTTAAATGATCGTCTTTATTACATTGTCCCATTTCCCAGTGTCGACTGAATTATAGAAGTTTATTAACTTTCAAGCTGGTTTCCATTTTTCAGAAATACACTGAATTGGTCTGTTTATACTTCCGTTCCTGCTACTACTCACTCATGACTCGACATCTTATTTCAAGCCCTGGAGCAGTTTCTCCAATGTTAGTGCAAAAAAAAAAAAAAAAAAAAAACAACACCTCGCCCTAATACAGCATGCAACATACATTTTTACAACGGATTAAAGCACACTGAATGTGTGTAACAAATGGCATAGGTGTACCCAAACATCGGAGAAGGCCATTCGAAGCCATCTCTATATAGCCCATGAAGAGCGCTGGTTAATTGGAAGGTGAAGGTTTGTGCTGTGCGTATCCTCGATAATGGGAAGAGGTCAGCTCAGTGGCTGACATGTGTCGTCAAATACGTACCTCAGTTATTGCGGCGTTACACCGCTTGCAGAATAATATAAAAATACCCCACCACATTTATCTAGAGGAATTTACCTGGCGCTCATTTCCACTGTAGTTCGAGTGAACCTCAAGGACATATCCCTCTTCACAAGGGGATTTCTTTTACAATTACGTTACACCGACACAGATATGTCTTATGGCGACGATAGATAGGAAGCGGCCGTGAGGGTACAGCCCCAACATTTGCCTGGTGTGAAAATGGGAAACCACGGAAAACCATTTCAGGGCTGCCGACAGTGGAGTTCAAACCCACTATCTCCCGAATGCAAGCTCATAGCTGCGCGCCCCTAACCGGATGACCAACTCCCCCCGGTAAAAGGGGATTTGGAGCCGTAGCACATACACTTCAGTGAAAGCTCAGGCTGGCTTCCAGATATTCGAGTGCCATGGGTCAGCGTGACGATATCCTCAGCATATTGACTTTCGTGACAGTCCATTATCTCTCATTTGAGACAGCTCCTCAGTAGATGAGGCTATGAGAAACCGTTCGAGCCTTCAGCCCAGAAGGCGGGCTAGAAATCGAGCCTGGGGTTTCTAAAAAAGACACGCTATCTCTACACCACGAGTGGTAGTAAAAGTAGATGACTCGTTTCTACTTGTTTTGCCTCCCTTACAGGAATCAAATACAGGGCCTGCAGAGGCGGACTGACGCGCCTTTAATAAACTCAGCTAAACAGTAAATGGAACAAATATATAACAAACTCAGATTAAGTGAATGTTAATTTCATCTCACGTAATAATTGATAAGTGATCAACTATTAGAATTTCTAAACACTCTGTAGAGTGTGACGCAACTTAAGCATTTCCTTAACATTTACTTGAAACTCACGTTATGAAAGAATATTGATTTTTTTAAACGTTTCACAGTAGATTTGTCTGCAAACAGCTCCCTGTTAAGCGTTTCCATTAGCAACACCGCAGAAGAGACTGCAGGCCTGAATTGCGTGTGATTCCCTGGGAACTAAGGAGACAAATACAGGATGTTTATTGTCATTACGCCTTCCATTCAGATTTGCTTCTCTTGTTTCGCCAGTAAGTTTCAGAGGATGTAATTGCGATGAATAATATTTAAACGGAGCTTCATTAAATCAGCTGTATAATGTATTAAAACCATTGCACGAGGAGTAATTTATTCGAGTGGGACTAACGTTTAGGAGTATTGTAAAAGACAACCTAGACCATGATAAAGAGATTAGGTCACAATTTCCGAGCTATAGCTCAGCTAACTGGAAACCACGGTAAATTTTCTATAGTGATAATCTTTCAAATTCAGTCGGAGGCTAAAGAATCTGAGACCTAGACTTCAACAATATTTCTTCCCTTAATATACAGTGCAAAAGTCTTCTGGGTATACTTTCTTCTTTCACTCTTCTTCCTCACTGATTATCCACTATGGGATGTTTTCATTTATGTTCAAGCTTGTTTGTTTCTGAGCTAAACCATTTCTCTTCTTCCTGCACCGTAGTCGATCATTCCACGGATCTTCCAATAGGTATCTGTATATCTACATCTCACATTAGTATTATTTTATTATTGGAGCTTTCAGCGTATAGGTCTCCAAACCATGTAATAACACAGACCAGACATAGCATCGCATATATTATCCTTAATTTAAAACCCTATTATATTTGCAAACAAATACTACCTTGGATAGACTTAACGACAAACACTAATGTAATCAGTGAGTGGATTATCTGTGAAATGTGTGTGACGTGAAACTCTAAGTGGGAGGTTAGCTTGGTTTTCACCTATCTAAACCGGATATGTGGAGAGTTAAGGTATGAAATTTCCTGCTAGCACCAACACTAAATGCAAGTGTTTTTTGTGTACAGACTGGTGGAAAGGTTGAAATGGATAGCCAGGCTGAGTGGATCAGTAATGGCTTTCTTTGCCGAAGGTGGCGGGTTCGATCACGGGTAATTTCGATGGTATTTAAACATGCTCACGTACGTCAGCCCCGTGTTTCTAGATTTACACAACACGTAGAACGAACATTCCGACACCCCGTTGTATCTGGAAAAGTAGTTTGTGCGAGGTAAACCAATAGCATTACTATGAAATAGAATATAAGAACCTAGTTACCTTATTATTCACTTCGGAGGAATTTACGATTTGTGTGTTCGTACACTTTTAGCACAGATAGCTCGGAAGCTAAATGTTTCATCAGCGTTGCCTTCGTGAAATTCTGAAGCCTTCGTAAAAGTCGCTTGGTATGATCGTGTCTAAATTGAAGAAATTATCCAGCGGAGTGGATTCACGTCGATATTGTGAGACCGCAGTATACGTCTAGCCGGACACATTCTACGAGTACCAGAAAATAGATATTCGAGGAATGCTGTCCACTGCGTACGCTTGAGATGCAATAGAAAACAAGAGACACCACGAAGAACTTAGCTTCGAAAATTCCAAGATCATTTAGAATAGCTGGCATCAGATGGGAGGATATAGAAGATGCTGCTTCAGACTGGACTCACATCGCTGGAGGAAGCTTGCTTCCTTGCGTGTCATCGACGTGGAAGGATTTATGATAATGGTGATGGTGATGACAGAATACGTTCACGCTCCAGGAGATACTTTTAAAGCAAATATCTGGATATTCCACTTTCATATCTTACTGTGATTGATAACTTGGATATTAGATTTCATGAAACGAAAAGATAAGATGCAAATATGACGGCGTACGGTGGTCACGTAGGAAACTCTGGATGATATTTTACAAGGCCCAGGCAGAAGCGCAGTCGGAGCTTTCAAGCTTGAGGAGAGCTGGTTGACCAGGGTCAAGGTTAGAATGAAGACGAGTAATTATCCTCTTACCCACTGTGTAGGCGTAGTTGTATAAATGGTACAGTTTTTCGCTCGACTGTTTATTCAAATCCTCGCATCAAAACCTCCGCAGAGGTGTTCCTGAGCCGGAGTTTACGTGCGGTAGGGTGGCCAGTTCCTTTCCGCTCCTCCATTCCCTTACCCCCACCAACAGCGCGTGGCAACCCATCCAACTCCTGACCACGCCCAATGTTGCTTAACTTCGGAGATCTCACGGGATCCGGTGTTTCAACACGGCTACGGCCGTTGGCATACATGCTAGAGAATATTTTATATTCGTTTGCATTCTAACTGAGTATTGTATGAAATTCTTGGCCTTATTTGTAAGTGAAAACATCGTGGTTTTCATTCAGCCATCTTAGCAAGAAGGTTGTGACGAAATCACTCAGCTATCATATCTCACCTCTCGTTCTTATATTATTATTCACCAACATAATATTGTTCGGACTGGCAGTCCAAATGGTTAACTTGTGAGCTTCTTGTAACAAAGATTATGGATTCGATCGCGGACGAGACTGTCGGATTTTTGAAGCGTGAAAGACGTCGAATCCGACACTTCATGTCGTACGATATAGGAATGTAAAAAAGGTCTGATGACTTGCTCGAAGAAATTATAATTCATCAGGTCGTGCAATTTCAGTTTCTCGGTCATGTGGTCGAGTAAATAAGGAGCGTTGAAATTGACATTCAGGCAACCTAAATGACATCAGATTGCACACAGTAGCATATACTAGTTTATTATTTCAGAATTATCATCTGTATTAGGTTTACCGGGAGAGTTAGCCGTGCGGTTAGGAGAGCGCAACTGTGAGCTCGCATCCGGGAGATAGTAGGTTCGAACCCCACTGTCGGCAGCCCTGAAGATGGTTTTCCGTGATTTCCCATTTTCACACCAGGCAAATGCTGGGGCTGTACTTTAATTAAGGCCACGGTCACTTCTCTCCAACTCCTAGCCCTTTCCTGTCCCATCGTCGCCATAAGACCTATCTGTGTCAGTGCGACGAAAGAAAATAGCAAAAAAGGATTAGGTTTGAAATTATTTTTTCACCGAGTAAGTGGCTGCGCGGTTTGCGTCACGTAGCTGTCAGCTTGCATTAAAAAGACAGTGGGTTCGAACTCTATTGTTGGCAGGCCCGAAGATGGTTTTGGTTTTTTTCCCATTTTACACCGGGCTAATGCTGGGGCTGTACCTTAATAAAGGCCACGGTCACTTCATTCCCACTTCTAGCCCTTTCTCATCCCATCGTCACCATATAAATTATCTGTGTCGGTGTGGCGTATAGCAAATTCTATTAAAAAATCAAAGGGGATCTCAATCTCCTTCTTTTAACTTGAACTATATTAATCAGTTCTAGTTGCTCCCACTGTGGTGGAAGGAATGCCGGTGAACTTTCCTGGAAGACTATTGTTTTTTTGCTAATGGCTTTACGTCGAACCAACACAGATAGGTCTTATGGCGACGAAGGGATAGGAAAGGTCTAAGAGTGGGAAGGAAGTGGCTGTGGCGTTAATTAAGGTACAGCCCCGTCATTTGTCTGGTGTGAAAATGGGAATCCACGGAAAACTATTTTGAGGGCTGCCGACAGTGGGGTTCGAACCCACTAACTCCTGGATGGAAGCTCACAGCCGCGCGCCCCTAACCGCACGGCCAACTCGCCCGGTAAGACGATAGACTGGGACGAGATTGTTGCTTGTAGTGTTCCTTACATCGAGCTCCACTTGACAGTTCCTTCAACATATTACCAGTATGCAGTTCTCAGATAGATATTTCTACTTGGCAGACGCTTTTCTTTATACAGCAAAAAGAAAACAAACCTTGGTACATGCTTCCACAAATACTGGACATCTTCACCAGCCTCTGACGTAACCTAATCCTCTTCGTATCTTATTCTGAAGTGATTCCGACCATGTTTGAACAGGAAGAATGTTTCTTCTGTGCCTTACTTCTTTGTTTTTCTTAAACTTGACACGGAGTCGAACATCGCGAGAAAATCGCGGTGGTGCCAAGAATCTAATACATTTTAATAACAGGCATTTATGAAAGAAACTTGGTATTACGGTTCAGTTTTAAACTATATCCCATCTTTATAAGATAGCAGTATTGATCACACTCACGAAAAATATCTAAAATTTCAACTGCGTTTTGTGTTTCCACTAGCCGTCACAAATGTGATAAATGTAATAATGTGTATACAGTCTCTACTCTAGCTCCCTCTGTGAATCAGTGGTATAGTGACGTCATCCAGATCCCACGTTCGCGGGTTCAAACCCGACAGATTCGACACTCCATGTAGTACGATGTTGGCATGTAAAAGATCCATGGTGACACATTTGGTGTTTATCCTACAACATTAATTAAAACTCAGCCCAGCAGAGGTCTGTCTGCCATCTGGAGGAGTAAAATGAAATGTCAAAATGATGTGCGGGCAGCCTATATGATGTCGTTAGGTGAGACCATACGAATAATAATAATAATAATAATAATAATAATAATAATAATAATAATAATAATAATAATAATAATAATAATAATTCATATTTAATACTTGAATTACATAGATGATATATTTTTATCTATTTAATCTATTTTTACCTTTTTACAAGTTGATTTACGTTGTGCCGACACAGATAGGTTTTATGGCGATATTAGGATAGGAAATGGTTAGGAGTGTGAAGGAAGTGGCCATGGCCTTAATTAGCGTGCAGCCCTAGCATTCGTCTGGTGTGAACATGGGGAAACCACAGAAAACTATCTTCAGGGATGCCGACAGTAGAGTTTAAACCCACTATCTCCCGAATGCAAGATCTAAATTATTAGTACCTAGCTGTAAGTTTTGTGGAAGAACATCAAACGCACTTGGAGGAAAGACAAAATTGAACATATTTAAGCTCTGCACGGAGCTAGAGAACCACTTCGCAACACTATATGGCAAGGTGAATTACTGGCTCAAGAATTAAAGTCCAGGATGCAGATTATCAAGAACAGCGTAGGAAATATCACTTCTGACGCGAAAGGCATTGCTAAAGTGCGGCGATAGTGCTGAATCCCATTGGTCCATGATGAATAAGAACGCACGCCAGAAGCAAGTGAAGAAGACACTGAACCATCAATTCGTAGAGAAAAGGTTGAACGTACAGTGAAGTAGCCGCGCAATCAGAAAGCCACCATCACCACCACTCTGATGGTGGGAATCACCAATGAAGTGCTGAAGAACAAGGGTGAACTCGGCATTGATGTTCTTCACAATCTCACCATAAGATCTGGACGTCTGAGACCTGGCCAAAACGATTATGCCAATCCATCTTTATATCACTGTGCTAAAAGGGCTCCCTAAATTACAGAACAATGGCCCCTAGTCTCCCATGCCAGCAAAATAATGTTAACGATACTGAACTTCCCTCCTCTCACAAAAATCAGATGAACAGACTGGGTTCGTTCCACACGAAGGAATCCACCCTCCGGTAGCTCGTGGAAGACCAGAGAGTTCAATGCCAGGATGTATTTGCATATGTTGTAAATAGGGACACCAAAACACCTGGTGCACTTCCAGAAACTGTACTCTTCGATCACGGCAACGATACGATTCAATGTCACCCTCTCAGATGCCTTCTCAACTGCTACTAGTGTAAGGGAAGACTGCATTCTTTCCCCCTCTCCTGTTCAGGATCTACAGTGAGCACATCATGAGGGAAGTTGCAGTTTGAGGTAGGCAACTTAGTCATCTTCAATACATTTTTTTTTTTTTTGCTAGGGGCTTTACGTCACGCCGACACAGATAGGTCTTATGGCGACGATGGGATAGGAAAGGCCTAGGAGTTGGAAGGAAGCGGCCGTGGCCTTAATTAAGGTACAGCCCCAGCATTTGCCTGGTGTGAAAATGGGAAACCACGGAAAACCATTTTCAGGGCTGCCGATAGTGGGAATCGAACCTACTATCTCCCGGATGCAAGCTCACAGCCGCGCGCCTCTACGCGCACGGCCAACTCGCCCGGTACAATACATAGATGACAGTCTGATAATTACAAAAGATCAACATGAACAAGGGACTATCATGCAGAGGATAGACGAACATCGCAGACTGTATGGATTTCAATAGAATGAAGACCAAAGTTATCATTATAGGTCGCCCTAACTACAACCTTCCTCATATTGCGGGGGTTGCTCGCTACGAAGTAGTCAGCTGCTTTGAGTACCTTGAATCTGGTGTCACTAACACTGGTGACTGCGAACCTGAGAACAGGCTCGTCGCGATGGGGTGGAGTTCGACAGCAAAGCTTACTTGCATATGTACAGAAACATCCATCACTATAAGGACGAAACTTACGCTTGTGCGGACACTCATATTTCTTATTGTCATCCTATGCAACAGAAAATGGACCTTAACGGATTACAGACCGCCACAAGATTGACTCATTGGAAATGTTGCAGAACAATATTGTGAGTAACTTGGGTGGCAGCAGCTCGGCTTCAAAAGAAGGTTGTCGACATTCATCAACAGGTAACAACCGGCCGCATTGTCAGAAGACCTAGGGGACTGAAGACGATCGCTGAAGGGAGAGTTTCTGGCTGTTGGCCCAGAGGACATGCTCCATTGAGATAGGTGGATCAACTCAAGAGCATAACCGGAGTGGGCCAGGATAGAGATAGGCAATCAAGGAACTTGCTACATGGTGCCATTTCATTCTTACGCAAGGTTAGAATGTGATACAGAGTTGTAAGCTTAATTGTAAGTGACGTATGCTTTAAATATAAGTGAATAAATGGACAGACAAAGCAGCAGGCTTGGAGCCTGAGTCCCTTCACACAAAGTAAGACCTTAGATAAATAAATAAATAAATACATTTCCTTTTAAAGGGTTGACCGAACTTCAGTATAATTTATGTTGCACGGGGTAAGTTGATTACTAAACAGACATACAGGTAGATGAATGCTGCCTAATGAAAGCTATCAACAAGGTCACCTTATAGTGGAAATGAAACTCACGTAATGATGGAGAAAAGAACAGCACTGATAAGTTAAGAAATCAATTCATGGAGGGGGGATAAATGAGTTACCTTCAAACTGGTCCTGAGACTGGTGTACTGAGATAATGGAAATATTTTCGTATTTCCACTACTTCTCATATAGTCTTAGATGACTGGTCACTAAATGATATTTATATATCAGTTGTTAAATACTTTGTCCGACTCCTTGCCTGAATGGCCAGCGTTAGGGCCTTCGGTTCAGAGGGTCTCGGGCTCGACTTCCGGCCGGGTCGGGGATTTTAATCGCCACTAATTAATTCTTCTGGCTTAAGGACTGGGTCTTTCTATTTGTACTAACACTCTCTCTTCATATTCAGACAACATACCACACTACCACGCAATAATGAATACATCTTTTCACATAGGGTTAGCATCGGGAAAGGAATCCGTCCGTAAAACAGGATCAAATCCACATGTGCGACACAGTTCGTATCCGCGACCCCACAGGTATCGGAAAAGCGGTAGAAGAGTTTTTAAAATGTGTATTGGTTGTATGTCTTCCAACACCTGTTCAGTTTCTTTGGAGATGCATGTAGAACAATCCTTAGTGTTTGATTTCAATATCAGATGTTTCAGTCAAGAATTTGATAGTGATGAAAATGTAGGTAATTAGATTTAGTACCGTATTATGGTAAAAAGTCAGATAAGTAGCCTGTAGTTAATTTAAATTAATCACTGAGCGAGTTGGCTACGTGGTTTATCCATGAGCTTGCATACGAGAGACAGGGAGTTCGAACCGTACTGTCAAAGCCTTGAAGATGATTTTCTATGGTTTCCCATTTTGTCACCAGGGAAGTACCTTAATCAAAGACATGGTCCTTCCCAGTCCTAGCTATATTCTATCCCATCGCCACTAAACCTGTCTGTGTCGGTGTGATGTGAAAAAATTCGAAATAATTCATTTAAATCTTTCGCCGATATACTGGAATTATTATTATTATTATTATTATTATTATTATTATTATTTACCCTGCCACAGTAATTAGTTCTCTGACTCTTCTATCGTATGTCATCTCTCTTGATATTTTTTATTAAATTGTTAGTATCTATTTTCAACATAAACCCAGTGTTTCATGTGTTTTTAATTAAAATACGACAATAAATACAGGTTCTGCTACTGACTCTTCCTGATGTGGTAGAGAGTGGGTGTTTTATGCATTAATGGGTTAGATGGTAGTGCTTAGGCTGTTCAACGTCTTTTCTTTTTACAATTTTCCTTAACGTCGCACCGACACAGATAGGTCTTATGGCGACGATGGAATAGGAAAGGCCGAGGAGTGGGAATGAATCGGCCGCAGCCTTAATTAAGGTAAAGCACGAGCATTTGCCTGGTGTGAAAATGGGAAAACATCTTCAGGGCTGCCGACAGTGGGGTTCGAACCCACTGTCTCCCGGATGGAAGCTCACAGCTGCGCGTCCCTAACCGCACGGCCAACTCGCCCGTTTCCAACGTCTTTGTACAAAGATTTGCATAAATATAAAGGGCACGGCATTACAAAACCCCTACCATTAATACAGTTCTTCCAACAGCTAGAAGGCTCTCGGGAACTGTAAAATACCACTAGTCCATTACACAATAGGAATCCACTCGCTAAGACACGAGTGAAAAGTTTAGATACACCCACGACACATTCACTGTAAACGTATATTAGCCATAAACACAACGAATTCTGTAACTCATTTTAACTCGTAAGCTAGTGAACACTGAATTCTGAACCAGTTCGCTGTGAGACGTGGCAGCGTGAACATCACTTGCAAGCGCTCTGTGAAAGATCGTGTTCCAGTTAACGGTTGCTAACGGAAATTCATTTCTGTACTTCGAAGCAAAGGTTACAATAGTAATGAACAATGATAAAAGTCCTTTTAGAATTCTGCACAGTTAAATTAAAACAATAAAATGTTAGTTGATTGTAAACATTCGATAGTGATATGTTTCACTATGTGGAGGGATGTATTCACTGTTGTGTATTTCACTAGTAGTTGATAGTCGTGGTCTGTCATGTGCAGAAGGAGAGATGTATATTAAAACGAACACAAAAACCCAGTCACCGAGCCAGAGGAATTCACCATGCGCAAATAGAATCACCAGCTTTGTAGGAAATCGAGCCCAGTTCCCTCTGAACCGAAGGCCAGCATGCTGACCATTCAGCCATGGAAACCGAAAAGTCTTACAATCCTAAAGGAAAATAAAATATTAATCAATTACATCCTGAAATGTACCAGTAGCAACTTCTAAGATGCAAGATTGACGAAAAACATGGGAGTTAAAGTAGGACTGCGAGATGTACCAGTAAGCAAACCAATAGTTGGAAAATAACCATAAATCATTCGCTTCAATGGCAATGTGTGAGAAACAGGAAGGTTTCTCCTTTACGATCAACATTTGCTGACACCTGCTATGCAAATGAATCCAACCCGTTGCATTCTTAACTAAATTACACAAGACCTCAAAGTTGTGACCAAGAATATTTTATGTTTATTTATTCCTTTATCTGGTGCATCTTCACTGTGATTGTGGAATAACCACAGACTCCGTGAGTAAGGTCGAGTCTCGTGAAGACGCTTGTCTCAGCATCTGCCCCCTCGACAGCGTCCATCACAAGATAATGCAAGCGATGCAAAACTGCAGATCGATCCCCACCCCCATCATGTTTAGCCTTGTCTCCAGGTCTTTGACGATGTGGAGGAGGGGAGTCCTTATGTTTACGTTGAGTCTAAGAGTTCAAACGATTAAGAATGTCCCCCTTATTAGCATGACTCACGCGAAGTTCAAGGCGTTCTTACTGTATATATGAAGCTGGAGGTGTTACATTCGTTGAAGTTTGAAGAATAAAGTGGGTATCAACTCTAAGTTTTCACCATCATTTGAAAGGAGATATGAATGTTAATTTCAAAAGAACTATATTTACTTATAAATCTTCGATCTAGGTTCATTGAGATGACGATACCGAAATCACTAAACAATGATTTTCCTTGCAATGTTAAGATTTACGACTCGTATTCGTGTCAGTCATTTATGGAAATTATAACATATGCATAAAACTGGTGGTACCCGTGCGCTTCATTGCAGATACAAATATCAATGAGTTTTAACAAAACATTAAACGATAAATAATATAATGCATATTACCAACGGGCGTGTTCTATAATGATATTAAAAGCGATGAGCCAGATTCATGGCTTTCTTAAAATTGAACGACTAAATTGCATTTAGTAAGGTACAGTATGTATATAAACTCCATCCTGTATATGTATTTGGAATTTTTATTATCGACAAAACATGTATTTTGTTCCCAAAGAAATCATTTTTGATGTACTGTACCTTATTCATTTGGTGAGCTGGCGGGTTCGAATTGGAGATCACGAAGAAATTATCTTAAGCAAGGGCACAATGTTTTCAGAAATATGACTTAAATATTGTCTCGCCCTGGAAAAGAATTGCAAATTATACGAAGGATATATTATTTTCAACACAGTTCTTTCAGAGAAAAATTTGTGTGATGTTGATGAAACTGTTAAATTTTCTATTTCTTTACTTTTGTAACAGGTCAATTTTAAATGCAAGTATACAGTACAATATTATAGTTTGTTTAGAAGGGCTCTAGGGAGGTGGATATGAGGTGGACTAGAGAACGGTGAAGGGAGTACAGGGAGCTGGAACACAAGTAAGTATGGCATAATGTTGTTACTGTAGAAGTATTGTAAAGAAAGGAATACAATTAATTGAATATAACTGAATAATACAGTACATATACAGGTATACCGAGCGGAGTGGTCGCGTATGTTAACGCGCTACGTCTATGGAGCCAAGCTCTGCATTCGGACGCGTGGATTAGAGCCCCATCGTCGACTGTCCTGAAAATGGGTTTTCCATGGTTTCCTGTTTTCACTTGCAAGTAAATGCCGGGACGTAGATTCCTTCCATCTCCTTACCCACTTTCATTCACTATCATTTATTTACTCTTCATTAGCTCAACTGAGATTGGCGTCAGAAAGGGCACCTCATCCGCGACCTCGTTCCAAGAGTTGTGACTAAGGGGTACACACTATGTATTGAACCCATAATTCTACGGTGAGAAAAATATTTTTTTCTCTCAATATTTATTTGTATCAAGAAACTACTTTTATGTTTGAGGGCAGCCATGTTGCGCTCCTAAGAGCCCCGATGTCGCGTGGGAAGGATCTCACGGCAAGCTCGTGAATTGCCGGGACACCTCGGTGGAACTCGAGTGCCCGACAATTCTTTAAATTCATGGAATTCTACATAACGAGGGATTTTGGCAATACAGTAAATAAAGAAATAAATAAGTTAAATTATTCGTACACCCTACGTGAAGACAGAGCCCCCAGGGAAAAACTTAAATGCAGTTAAGCCTAAGTACATGTCAGTATCAGATCAGTGAACTAGATACACGTGCCAAGGTCAGGGGATGAAGAAAACGCGAGAAACGCACGGGCAGAAATAATTTATTTCCCCTGTTGTGAGTGTAGTAAAATTATAAGATTAACGTCTAACATAAGTGCAAGCCTGTCCGGAGTTCTGGGACAAGTCTCATCAAAATCGGTCTATTAGACGCAAAATTGGCAGATTACACAATCAAGCTTCATAGTGGGGATAGCGTCCCTTCTGAGATTATAAAAGAAACCCCCCACCATATATTTTTCAGTGTCGATCTGGAACTTGAAGCCGCGGGAGCTTGTGCCCGTCGTCATTGGAAATTCGCGCCAGATTGATCGACAAATAATTAAATACATGTCCGTGGCTAAGGCCCACATACTCGGGTAAGAAGAGAAAGTGATTGGAAAAGTTCTGAACGTTTGCCGACGAACCAGGAAAGTGTAGGCTGGTTGAAATATACACAGCAGGTTTTATTTATATCATCTCATGTTCGCTTGAAAGTGAAGAGGGTTTGGGGAAGCTATTCAGAGTAGTTCTGCTAACTTTATCTGTTGAACACCTGTTTTATTGGAGTAACGGAGAGAGACCACTCTGGGAACGAGTCAGACAGTTGTAGTCGACTGCAGAACGAGGGAAGTTCGTGGTGCAAATTACAGAGAAAGTGCCTGATTTATGTGGTAATTTTAATATCGTGTGTGAGAAGGGTAGTGTTTGTAAGAGTGAGATTTTGGAAATGAAAATGTTATCTGTGAAAATGTGCGGCTAAGCCCGAGGTCTGCTGGTGACGATGTGACCAGAATGCTGGGAATGATGCCATTGTTCAGGTCTGTCTATATTTGTATTATGTTGTAGTTAGTTATTGTTCTGTCCCAACAAACTTTTCCAGATGATTGTCTGGTTGATATTCGTATTTATCAGGCGAAAGGTGTTGTAATTTTGGGTCAGCGTATGAAAATTTCAGTGTGTAAATTTCATGTCAAGAACGGTAAAATGCGACGGTTAAAATTTTGGTGTTAAATGTTCGATGAGATATTGTCCAAAGCGTGGATTTTGGAAGGTTATAAGTGTAAATTAATCGTGGCGAATATCTTAATTTCAAAGGTCAGTTGAATTCAGAAATGTTGGTCGATAATAATAATAATAATAATAATAATAATAATAATAATAATAATAATGTCTACCGCGGGATAAGGAAATTTTTCTATGTTCAAATTGCATTTAACCAGTATATTTATATTTTACTAGGATCGTAGGCATATTTAGATAATTTCAATAAAATTTGATAGAGTTACAGTCATTAATGGGAAGGAAATTTTGAGACATCGTGTATATCAATGATACGAAAAGTCGCTGTGTGCTCTTGGACTCTCGAGGTTCGAAAGTCGCAATAATAGTAAAGTAAGAGATGTGTTTATAATGGTAGTTGTTTTCACCAGTGGATTGAATTATGAAAAGGTGTCTTGGAAATATAAGAAAAGGGATTGAGAGCGATGAATTTATATGTATGTGGAGATGAGAGAGAGATAGATGAAATGAAGCTTGGATTTTAAGTGATACCGCTGGAATAAAGCGAGGAGAAGGAGTTTGAGACAAGCTATATTTTTGCAGAAGAAGTATTTAGGAAACAGGCTGTGTTGAGGCAGGCTGTATTGTTTTCCGCTACCAATCCGAATATGAGACGACTACTGTGTGAAGCACCGTAAATTTTCTAGTAAGACCCCAAGTGAAAACGACTCTAGTAAAAGGTTAAAATCTTGGTAGTAAACGTCCAGTGATTTTGGTGCTTAAAGCTCATATGGATAGTAAGATAGTGCGACCTCAAGGATCAAAGAGCATTTTGGACCCATGGTTGGGGTGTATTGAATTTGTTCCCTGGATCGGTCATTGATATAAATAGTTGGAATTGACGATAGGCGATTGGAGAATTTCGAATGCGGTAGTGATGATTATTATTTTGAGGGCATCCACTAAATGGTAAACGTGTGTTGGGAATTTTCATTTGCTTCCCTAACACTTCAGTGCACAGGCTGAGATTGTGTTCGAGGTGGAGAATCGTTCGTCACGTATATTTATTTTTGAGTTCACGTATTGTAATGAGGTAGAGACTTACTGTAATTTTTGACTTGCATTCGTTTGATAGTAAGAGACGTTGGTTCCGTCGTGCGTTATTTGTCTGACCAGATTTAGTACTAAATGTCGGAGTTGTTTGAGATTGCTAGTTCGCCTGATATGTTAAGGGGGGCGTAGTACGACCTACTTTGACGCCCGACGATAGATTTAGGACGTCACATGTTATCCTTGGTGTCACTGATGATGAGACGTCCTAGTTCACGCCCGACGATAGAATTTGGAAGGTATCATGTACATAACGATTAGTGTTAGGATGTACAGATTTCAAGTGAGCCCGACGATAGGTCTGGGATGGTAGCTGTACACACTCAAGTCTCAGTTTAGATGTTTCTTTTGTTTTTTTGTTGAAGTGGCCTGGACGAAGGTAGCGTCTACAGTATGATATGATTATGAAGAGGGTCAATGCGTAGCTCTCCATTGAGATAACGGGACCGCTATCGACGAGTGAGGGTTGTCCAAATGTTGGATATCGACCTGATGGAGATTTAATATTTTTACTGTGATTCTCCGCGCGCGTTGAGCTGTAATGACTTCGAGATGTTAATTTATTTTACGGACTTTATTGTTTCCTCGTTTTGACGTCCGTTTCGTTTGATAGTGTGCATATTGACACTCAGCGTATTAGTGTGAGACTTGAGTTGCGAATGCGGTTTCGATTCGTCAGCCAGTAACAATATTTTATTTTCAACCCTTGTTGTATTTTTCATTTTATTCATAGTTGAAGTTAATTAAGTAATCACTTTATAAGTAGTGTGTTGGGACAGACAATAAATAGATAGATCTGTACGGGTAGCATTGTTTTTCAAGGGAAAGAATTCCTTAAAGTTGTAGTAAATTTTAGCGTGGACTGGTAAATTTTATTAAGCATAACAAACCCATTTCTAGCCTGAAAATCGGTTCGATAATAATACTTTTCAAGTGACTTTCCACTTTTAATTAACTTCAGTGTTTGACATTTCTTCTAAATGCATGATTAGTAAGTCTTTCCTGCATTTCGCAGTTTTGTTCCTTTAGAACGACATAACGTAAGATCCTCACGGATCCTGTTGTTGTTGGTTCCTTCTGAACAGCTGTTTTGGGTGATGCACATTTAGCATCGGGATTACCTTATCGCTTAAGGGTGTCATGAATGACAAATACATGGTGGAATTTTATTTCAATTGTGAATGATGCTGTTAATTCGTAGTGAACACCATGCTTTCCCATAATATTTCGCAACCTATCCAAAGCAACTGACAGTCAGTTTGGTTCGATTAAGGGTCCATTCGGCGGGTGTTCCGTATCCGTTAAGGGCATTCGACTGGTGGATAACCTTAATTGAGAGAAAATCAGGCGTTCTACTTGTTGAAAGTCAGATTTTCCACGGATCGTGTGGATTAACTCTCAGTTCTCGTTTGGAATAATAGGTGCCCGGTTTTCAGGTCTTCCCTTTTTCAGTTTTTCAGTTTCGCTGTCCACTAACATATTAACTTCTCCGAAGCAACTCTTCGATATTGTAAGAAACGAATTGACGTTATGTAATGTGACTGTGTTTGGAACATTCAAAAATCAATAATTTATAATTTTTTAAATTCAAGAATGCATATTAAATTCATAATATTATCGTGATATTTCAATTTAATAAGTTAGTAAGCACATTTTGCTCCTCATTTCAAGTAGTTAGGCTCTCTTCTGAACCCCATCGTTTGGTTAAGATCGTGACCGAATTTATTCCCGCAACGACCCATGATTTAAGAGTTCTAGATTGTTCTACTGTAGCAGCCGTGGCCGACCAACGATGGAATGGTAAGTTCAAGGGTTCAGTATAATACATCAAATAATATAATAACACTTGAATCATGGCTGAGAGGTGTTATTGATGCAGAATGTTTCTTTCGGTTATCGCACAGACACGTTAACATTGAAAGGATTGGCAGTATTCATGCGGGCGTAAGAAGAAGTTGTAAGCTATGAAGAAACAAAATAGGAGAAACATGAAATTCTAGGTGCAGGCTCATCTCTGAAGATAATAGGCGATTTGAAGTTTTTGGGTTGTGCAGACCTGGAAGGGGTGATGCTGAGGTGGAATTATTTGATGACTAATACGAGTGAAGTACCGAAATTTACCTATGACGTTAAACATAAGGGTATGACAGTTGAAAGCTTGAAAAGCTACTGGAATTGATAACAGTTCTGCGGATAAATTGTATTGAACCCTTACCACTATTACTCGATTCGAGAACCGGAAGAGATCCAAAGGAAAGCAGAGTGATGTTATGGGTGATTTCCTACAAAAAGGCAGTGTTACAGTAATGTTAGAAACTTTAGCCTGGGAAGTCTTGGCAATAAGGAGACGAACTGCTCGAATAAGTTGTACGCTTCGAGCTGTCAGTGGAGATTTGGCAGGGAGTGACATTAGCAAACAAGATTGAAGGTAGTTTTTTAAAAGTAGGAAGGATCATAATATGAAGATGAGCTTGAAATTGAAGAGGACACATTGAGGAAAATATTCGTTTATAGAAAGAGAAATTAGCGAATAATTTACCAACACGGTAGTAGATTTCCAACTTATTTGAAATTATTTCAGAAAAGGTTAGGTAAGGAAATAATAAGGAATCTACCACTTTGGCGACAGCTCTGAATGCAGATCAGTTGTGATATATTGACTTTACTTAACATTTTAATAATTAAACGGCACATATTGTTTAAATTCTTTAGTTTTGAGGGTGACACAATTTACTTCATGCGATTTTATAAACATTTTATATTGCTTTAAAGGCTGAAATATGCTCTTAGAATACAGACTTTAACACTTAAATGATATAAATTCCGTACTCTACTCCACTTCATTGACATTTCTGAAGTCGTTTACAACTTTCGTTAGGGACAGGTACACATCAACATTTAAAACCAAATGCTGCAGCTCCTTGGCGGTTATCCGGAAATTAACCAGATGTAACAGAGAGAGAAGACGTGTGTGGTACACGTTTGAACGATATAATGGTAAATATAAAGCTAGAAAGAAATATGTTTCTGACCTACATATACATTTGAGCATGGTACGAAGGAGATGGGCAAGCTTTATAATTTTTTCACCCACTGGAGAACGTTCTTTTGCAGACGATATCTATCATTTCAATAAAGAAACCAACTCCCTGACACAACAACAAAACTACTGAGTTAGAAATATGTAACATTGTTATGCTTCAATTGCTCATGCAATGTGGGATTTGAGCTATATAATGTCAACTTAAATAGACATGCATTACCATTTACTGTACTTGATTACATTAAAAAGGAAAACATTTTTCATTCTTGTAGAATACACATAGACCTTACATGGATCAATTTCACCTTCTGATTTATTTCACATCATTAGTTAATAATTCCCAAGTTACCCCATCCGAACATCACTTACAACCAGCAGCATACCGACGTGTCCAAACTGTCGGCTTCATTGGAGAAAGAATCGAAATAATGGGTCTGGTGATGGCAAACATACAAGTTGACATTGAGAGAGGCCTGACGTCTGTTTGCTGTGTGGGCTACTGCCCCAGCGTCTGTAAATACTGGCTATCCATTTCAATGACTGTCATTACGTCGCAGTATTTTAATAGGGAGCAAACGAATTTAAGTTTGATATGTTGCCAGTGATAGAAATTCCAGGCTTCACAGCTCTTATCCATCATTGCACTTAAAGTAGACGGGGTTATAAGATTTTTACTGCACAGGGTGGCTCTTAATCGGTGTAATTGAACACACTGCAGAACATAATGGTAGTAGAAAAAAAAGCACAGTAGAAATTATAAAATGGGTGATGTTGAGTGAGTTGAGAGTAGAATAGAATACTCCCCTCCTGGGGAGGGAGTAATCACTTATTGTAAACTAAAATGTTTTTTGATACATGGAGTTGACAGTATTAGCCGATGTGCAGGACAGAATCTCTAAACTTACTTTACCTCTTAAAAGTATATGTTTTAACATGTTCAACTGTCGAAATATATGTCAAGGTAAGGGTGTATTCTGCCCAAAGGCAGGTCCGAACCTCCACAGAGGTGTGCCTGAGCCGGAGTTCTACGACCGGTAGGGTGGCCAGTTTCTTTCCGCTCCTCCATTCCGTAACCCCCCACCAACAGCGCGTGGCAACCCATCCAAATCTTCACCACGCCAAATGTTGCTTATCTTTGGAGATCTCGCGGGATCCGGTGTTTCAACATGGCTACGGCCGTTAATATGTATCGAAAAGTTAGTTATTAATGGATTAATCATAAGGGTAAGTTGGGCGTCCAGATTCTAGGCTGAATGGACAAGGTACTTTCCTTCGGCTCAGAAGGTTCCTGATTCGATTCCTAGCTGGTTCGAGGATTTCATATGTGCATGATTAATTCATCTGGCTGGGAAGTTGGATATTTCTCTTCGGCTTAATAATCGTGTGTCCATAAACATCAAACACATCACACTGCCAACTTTTGCAGAAATATGCTATAGCATTTCTATGTAACTACTATATCCTACATCTTTTATAATATGCTTGCTCATATTCATACCTTGGTCTATCCCTTCCGTTATTACCGCCTACACTTCCCTCAAAATGGGTAAGACTCAATTTCTAATGATTTAATAATAAAAAAGTATGAAAATAAACGAGGCCTCAGAGCTAGTTACAAGTAGAGGATTGTGGCGGCATTTAGTAAATCTACGCTGAGGCTTGCAGACTGAACGCTGAAAGGAAGGGCATAACAATCTATAATGAAGATGTATATGTGATTTTTATTATTATTATTATTATTATTATTATTATTATTATTATTATTATCATTATCATTATTGCTATTATTATTTACATTTCAGTCGCCAATAATACAATAATACATATAGATGAATTGATTAGACCTACACGAGATTAGTATGAAGTTACGTAAGTGTAGTCAAAAGAGTGAGGTACATCAAACATTTAGCTGAGGTCCACAAGCATGGTTCTTAAAGATCATGAAGGAATTCTTGAGAAAATTAATGGTAGTGGTGGTAGTAGTCCTATAGCGGAGATGACTAAAGACCTCACTGTTGCCATGTCCAAATTCCACAGTTTTTAAACTTCTGCTGCGAAGTCAATGTAGTATTCACACTTCTGGACATAGGTTTGGTGGGCATTGTGTTCTGAAAGGACCGTCACATCCAGAAGATGTCTTCCTGAGTTGTTTGTCAATAAGGTCAATTACCGGATTTTTTGATTTTATGGTCCCGTTTCTCTGTCTGCAGACAGCTTGAACCTTTCATTCTCTAGCACATCAGATGATTTTCACTCATTTTCTCTTTCAGAAGTCCCGACTTAATTCTTAGCTCTTGGTGCACAATTTTCGTTACCTCTTCATGCCGATGAGCATATTCTTTACCTACCCTGGCCTTACATGCACCCACAGATTCACCAACTCGGCTGTTTCTCAGCGTTTCCTGCATCTGTCGTTCACTCTTTTCTTGTACTTGCAGTAGTTGCGAGTGCTTATGATTCTATCCTGGATTACTACTAAGAACCCTTTTGTTTCTCCGTGGAGGTAGCCGTGATTTGGCCAGAGAGCGGATTTCAGTCTGTCAACAGATGGTTGACGCAGATGGTGAGGATATGAATCATGGATTTGTTTCTGCTTCCAGGCAAGCTGTGGTTGTTCTGTGCTGGCGAATTTTGGAGGAGGAGTTAATGTGCTTTTAAAATTTAGTGGAGTAAACTTATCAGCACAACAGACAAATGCGAATAGGTGTTTATCTCGCTTTGAATGGAAGTATCCGCGTAAGTTTTCTCTCTGATCGTGGCATATCTTCTTGAGGTTGACTATTCAATTCCTCTTCCGCCGTTGAAACGTGGCAAGTTCATTCGTTCAATTGCAGAATTAGGATGAAGCATTCTGTTTGTCAGATATGTCCTCAATTGTCTTTCTAAGTCCAATATATTCCAGACCATTCAATGACAACAAAAGAGTAGATGAGAACAGAGAATGCATAAAAGTAAATTTGCTTACAGCATTTAGGAATAATTTTGAAATGGCTGTTGCTCTCTAAACGAAACCAGTCTTTAGTCTATTTTTGATGGTTGAGTGACCGATCCCTTCAAGCTGATGAAACCTCACATACTTGTAGAATTGTCCTGGTTCAAGATATTTTCATTATTTACGTTTCAGGGATCTAAAATTCATTTGTGGTCTCAAGTTTTGTTACTTCAGATGAACTGATCTCTCCATTCCGAACTCCATGTGTATACCATCAGGGAATCACTTTGTTAAGGCCAGAAGCTGGGTCAATTATCCATTTCTTGCGGCGTACAGTTTAAGGCCATTCATGTAGAGGAGGTGACTTAGTTTGTGGTCGTTTCAAATGTCTTTCTACTTTAGTCATAGGCTGTGCTATTGAGTACTCAGCTCAATGGGTTAAGAGCTAGAGAAAACCACAAGAGACTGAGGGAGTTACCTTGAATATTCTTTTTCTGATGATGATTTCCCTCGTTTGGAAGTGGTGTCCAAGTCGTGTTGCTCATTTCGACATTGATGACTGCAGATATGAAGTTGACAACTGCTGGATGTTCTTTGTAAATTATGAAGACTTAAACGAGTTAATCGTGTGGCACTGAGTCGAAGGTCTTCTAATAGGCAATATGGGCTATGTGGAAATTTTTATTCTTGTGGGTGGCTTGGTGAACTAACACATTGTCAATTATCAGTTGTACTCATCCTTTCGAGTTATTGTAGCAACTCTTTTGATCTTCTAGTAGGATTCCAGCGTTTATTATTATTATTATTATTATTATTATTATTATTATTATTATTATTATTATTATTATTATTATTAAAGCGTCTTTATTGTGGCGAAGTTAGGGCTCCCGGCCCTTCCTTACACTTAACCACTTCATGTATATACAATGTATATTTTACATAAAATTTAAACATATGAAATCTTTACAACCTAAAGTATAACTAAAGCAACTAAAGTATCACTAACTAAACTAAGGTGAGTAAAGTATAACTAAATTATATACAGGAACACATTGCAATAAACAACCATATTCACTCTCATTCATGCATCCCATTCACACTCAAGAAAGACTGGAAGTGCTTAAAAGATGACGCTGGCAAAGGATTTTAAATTTTGTCTTAGATTTAGCTTCCCTGATGTCATTGGGGAGTTCATTCCACCAGCTCGTGGCGGTGATAGTGAACGATCTGTTGTAGGTTGCGTTTAGGCAGTGACTGTAGATTTTGGTGACCAGTATGAATGATACTTGAACAGAGCTGGCAGCCAGGTGATTGGTCTATACTTGGAGGGATTACTGGTATCTTTAGGCAGAAGTAGGTGATGCCTTTTGTGAATAAGTCTCATGCACCATCTGTGTTCTCAAGGAGATGCTATAGATTACTACATAGCGTTTGATG